>NC_041386.1:264231183-264250984 GCF_002162155.2 Triticum dicoccoides | reverse complement strand
GGCAAGAGCCTTGCCGGGGCAACTTGCCCAACACTAGCAGAGCGAGCCACCCTTGAGCCCACTGGCTCCGACCCAAGCAACTGCGTCGGAACCAGGGCTCGGGAGGCGCCTCTATGGTGGCATGCAAATCTTCGTCAAGCTAATACGCATATGAGTTCAGATGAGGACTAGAAAACGGCGACCCTCAGCACGATCCTAGCCGAGGAAATCTACAAGACCCCTGGCAAGACCCTTGCCGGGGATGAAACCAACGCCCCGGCAAGACCCTTGCCAGGCCCCCAGCAAGACCCTTGCTGAGGGCTTCAGCAGGGCCACTGCCAAGCCCGCACCAGCAAAGACTCTGCAGCCATTCGCATGCAGCTGCTAGCCCAACCAGCTGGGCAGGCACCTACGTGGCAACATGCAGCTTCCAGGTCAAATCAGCAAGCACCTGCATGGCAGCATGCAGATCTTCATGAAGACCCTATCACCATGCCACCTCAGCTGCCTGCCTGCCTACATGGCGCTGCATGCATCGCCATCCTAGGCGCGTGTCGAAGTGAGGCGAAGCTGCGACGGACGGGACGGGCCTCGTTCCCGTCCCCGATAAAGCTATGGGACACCTACGTAGTGCATTTAATGCACTTTGTCCCGTAATGCCGTGTGATAAGGTCGCGCACTGTAGGCCTTTCCACCTCCTGTGTGCCACCGTGGCAGCCCCTTTTTCCTATAAAAGGAGGCCCGAGGAGACCAGGGGAGGGATTCGGCTTTTTGGGATGGCACAGCCAACGTAGCTAGTTCAAAAAGCTCAAGAACACTCAATAAATCCACCAAAGCAGGACTAGGGTTTTACGCGTCCTCGCGGCCTTAACCTGGGTAAACAACCCGTGTGCTTGCTCCTAAACTTGCTCTTCTCACGACCCCGTGCTCGCCAATCGTAGAAGGGATCCTAGTGATCCCATAGGTGTCGTTCTTACCGACACCAGGCGCTGCGCGGCGAGCGCGACCTCGAGGTGGACATTCTCTGGTGCAACGGCGGGCAGTCACAGGGCCACCAGTGCATTGAAGAGGTTGTCACCATAGAGCCTAGGCGCCTGAGCTGGAGGAGTACACCAAGGTCATCCGCGAGCTTCTTGACGACGGAGAACTTGTCGAGGAAGCTGACGATAACCTCATCGAACAAGGAGACAAAGCTTTCATCCAAGCGGCCTCTTGACCTGGAAGCGTCAAGCATGACCTGGAGACGTTCCTCGGTGCCGGGCCGCAGGCCCGCGTCGTGGACCATCTGGCATACCCGACTGATGCTCGCGCTCATCGCCTCCATGGGTCTAGCTTCTAGTAAAATGATCTTGTGACGTGTGTGTTGGTCATCTACTCCTCAGCCCTCTACTGCACCTGCCTTTGGCTGTATGACAGGTGGGCCAGCCACTAGTTAGGCCCACCTGTCATACACGAAAGGCAGGTGGAGTAAGTCAATGAAGCTGCGTCCCTGTGGGACTTAGCTTCGGTGCCTTAACTGCACCTGCCTTTAGCTGTATGATAGGTGGGCCAGCCACCTGTTGGGCCCACCTGTCATACACGAAAGGCTGGTGTAATAAGTCAATGAAGCTGCGTCCCCTCAGTGTCAGTGCAGTATAGTCATCTCATTGGACCTCTAGTTGGGGCCAAACGAGATAACTTTGATGTTTACTGGTTTATTGGTCCCCTTTGCATTTTACGCCAAGTTTTAACCTTTGATTTAACGAATAAAATGTTAATGCATGTAACCAAAAATGTTGTGCCAAGTCTAGTCATCGTGGGAGTAACTTAGCAAGTAACATACCGCAATCCAAGACAAGTTTGCTTATGTGGCATGTATTTAATGAGGAGAGATGTGTTTAGAGTAACATAATATGTTACTGTAACATAGCATTTTCCAAGAAAAGATGAGTCTACAAGCTAATAAATGAAGCCATCTACGACACTACTACTATGTTACTTAGCACTATGAAGGTAGTAACTTAGACTAGTGTTATATGCATGACACTAGTATAAGTTCATTGCATGTAATGCTATTAATTAGCAAAAAGACAATAAGTTCTCTCACTTTCCCCTTCGTCTTGGTCACGGTGCAGAACCTAAGAGCATGGTTAATAGTATAGCCAGCTGGTGGGTATATGATGTTGCCATGTCATATAGAGCCATCACTTGTAACCACTCATAAAATAAGGTTAACTATAAGGCTGCCTATAAGAGTACTACTTTTCCTCATCTTATCTCTCTCTTTCTTCATACTTATTGTATCGGCCAAGGAATCTGCATATAGCTAGGCTCTTGCATGAGAGCCCACTCCTATTTTTCACTTGCTCTAAGATGACTTATACACCTAGACGGAGGCAGTAGTCTCAAGTCATTGGATGCATACGCATCCGACATCTCGTATTGGGTGATTTCTTTTTTCGTGGCAAAAAACAGGGAATGAGGTGGGTAGTTAATGCACTGCGCCTAAAAGTTTTGGGATTACTATTTGGTTTTCATAACGTGATTAATGCCCCAGTATGGAGGGAGTACAATAGTAGTCTTTGATTGCAATTTTTGTTGGTAGCTTACGAAGCTGAGCGCTTGATGAGTACAATAGTAGTCTGATTGATGAGACTTTAGATTCGAGCCATCTACCAGAAGGAATAAAACAATACACCATGTATTTATTTACAAAGGGAGTAGTACAATTGTGGTGACATGCATTACTAGATATTGCTAGTCAAATACTAAATCCAGATGGACGTGGTAGTACTACTAAATCCAAATGGTGGTGCTAGTACTAGTAGTAGTACTACCAATGTAGTAGTACTGTACTACCCGTTGGTCAAATTATTACATGTTGCTCCTCACAGTGAAGTGACAATACCCTGTGCCGGAGGTGACACATGAGTGTAGGCGTCGTGTTCGGCAAACCATAGTTAGCATCACCGTCTACAGTCACTATCATCATGCTGTAGAGCTAGCCTGCTTACAACTAGCCGTGTTCGACATAATTTCCCATGCGTAGATGCCCGTGCATTGCACGGAACACCAAGATTGGGGGTGGACGGCGACGGCAGCGGCCATCGCGCCAGATTTTTCCATGGCCTTCTTGATGTGTTGGATCATGGGTTCCAGCAAACCCTTGAGGTTTGAACACTGGGGTGCGCACGGAGATCTCTCTCTCTCTCACTCACTCACTCACTATCGCAACGATCTCTAGGCCTAGCTCGCCGAACCCCAAGGAACAAGAGACACGAGAGTTTATACTGGTTCAGGCCATCGTTGTGGTGTAATACCCTATTCCAGTGTGGTGTGGTGGATTGCCTTATAGGCTGAGGATGAACTAGTACAAGGGATGAACAACCTCCTAAGGACAGGTGTTCTTGAACTCGGAGAGCTCGTGTGTGTGAGGATGGTCTGAATGATCCGTCCCTTGCTAAGGTGGTGGCTAGTCCTATTTATAGAGGCCCTGGTCCTCTTCCCAAATGTTTAGGCGGGAAGGGATCCCACAACAGCCAATTTCGTAGGGAGACAACTAGTACAAGTTATCCTGACAAAAGGTGGTCTTCGCCTACCAAAGGCTCTAATGGTGACGCCGTCGTGGGCTCCGTGGTGCCCTCCATCCTGTCGTCCTACTGGTCTTGGTCTTGTTGCACCGATATGGAAATCTTTGCTTGATGCCTCTGGACTCCTCGCCTGCGCTTGCCCTACGCCCTCTGGCGCCCGCCTCACCTTGGTCGTCATGGCTATGTCACGCAGACCTCGTGAGGTGCACCTTGCATATATATCTCCGCTCCTCAGGAGCTAGCATAGCGAGGCCGCCTCGGAGGAGGTCTTGGTGTCATCCGCCTCGCGAGGCTCGGCCTCTCGCGAGGGTCTTGAGTGGTTGCTGGTGAAGATGGGCCGTACCAGGCCTCTAGATAAGTCACGCCTAGGCTGCAGGCAGGCGAGTCTGGGTAACCCCATTCCCAGGATGTCGAAAGTAGCCCCTGGGCCCAAGGCGCGCTCGGACATGGCTTCGAGGCGAAGCCAAGGGTCAAGTGCGGAGCACCGCGGGCCCCAATAGTCTGCGGCCTGGATTGACGCATGGCGTTTGTTTGTCGTCGGCATCTCCGCTTCCCCATGCCGCCTCGGCAACTCCCTGAATTGACGAGACCCTGCTGCATGAAGAAGAAAAATCATCATTACCTTAGATCATGGAGTCTAGCGGTTGGCCTCCCTCTGGATATAAATGAGGGGAGGGGTGGAGCCCCCATTGCTCATCTCTTCCTTCGTTCCGCTCGCTTCTTCTTCTTTCTCTTTGCTTTGCCATCTTGCAACGACACCCATGGCGCTGACGAAGAGATTCACGGCTGCGAAGAAGGGGAAGGCGCACCAGGATGGGCCCGACTCTCTGCCCCCCAAGCAGGGCCATGGCCGCCCCTGCAAGCATGCCGTGACTCCTACCATGGCCGCTCAGGGACTTCCTCAGGGTCTGGCGCCATTCCTGGCGGCCGCGGCGGCGTCCCCTCTTGCGGCGGGTGCCGCCCAAGATGCGGTAGTCCTGTCCACGAAGGGAGGCGCGCTATGGTCGCCCGACCTCCGCGGCTGTGCTTCCACACGGCGGAGGTGCTGCCGGAGTTCGTCGTGTGGTCGGAGAACCCGGTCGACACCTGGCTTCAGCTTCCGCGCTCCTTCGTCGTCGAGCTGCCAGCCTCGGGTCCCGGTTGCCTCTGGTTGCAGTACAACGGCTACTGCAGCAAGGCTTCGTGGGTCACGGTGGAGGTCTCCTCCGCGGGCAATGTACCCCTAGCCCGCGCCTGGCAGACATTTGCCCACGCGCGCGGCCTGGGCAGGAGGTGGACGGCAGAGGCCGAACTGCTAGTCCAGCTCCATAATTGGTCGGTCCTTCTGAATGGAGACCGACATCTTAATGGCCGACAAGGTATGCGGTTTAATAAGGCTGACTTGTACTCCGGCTAGAGGGAACGTACTGTGATCCTCAGTCCATAGGGAATATGTCTCATGCTCCTCTGTAGGGGCGTGTGTTATGTATACCATGTTCACCATTTTTACCTCAGGGCAAAATTGCTTCTGATCCCCGGTATTTTTTTGGTGAATCTCTTCGACATTGCTATCATTGGGCAGTCTTTTCCCCTTATGTTCGGTGTTGAGCCTACCGGCCTGTTTGAAGACCCAACAGCTTCTGTTGGTGTGAGAGGCTGGCTTATCAGGATTGCCATGAATCTGGCAGGGTCGATCCAATATCTTGTCTAAGGTGGATGGCTCGTCTCTGTTTGCCTTGAATGGCTTTTTCCGTTGAACGGGTTTGGGGCCGCTGAATTTGGTGTTGACCGCTGTGTCGTGCATTCTCTCATTAACATTGCGGCGTTTGTGTTTGCTGCGTCGTGGTTTCCATTGCCGTCTCGTACTTCAGAAGTACTAGGATCCCTAGCATTGTTGCTTCTACGAGCAAAAGCGGGTCATCAGAGCGGTCAGGGCTGACATGGATTTCAGTTTTTCTTGACCGATGTGGCGGGTGAGCCACTCCTCCTGGACGCTGTGTTTGAAGGCCGCTAGGGCTTCCGCGTCCGGACAATCGATGATTTGGTTCTTTTTAACTAAGAACCTAGTCCAGAGCTTCGTGGCAGACTCTCCAGGCTGTTAAACTATATGGCTTAAGTCATCGGCGTCTGGTGGCTGGAAATATGTGCCTTGGAAGTTGTCGCGGAAGGCGTCTTCCAAATCCTCCCAGCTGCCATTAGAGTCTTCGGGCAGACTGTTCAACCAGTGCCGAGCTGGACCTTTGAGTTTTAACGGGAGGTATTTGATGGCATGAAAGTCATCTCCGCGAGCCATGTGGATATGGAGAAGGAAGTCCTCGATCCACACCACAGGATCAGTTGTTCCATCATATGATTCGATATTCAAGGGTTCAAAACCTTCTGGGAATTCGTGTTCCATTACTTCGTCTGTGAAGCAAATAGGGTGGGCGGTTCCTGTATGTTGGGCCACCTTGCGACATAGCTCTGATGGAGTCCGTTTGCGGTTTTCGGCCCGGGTGTGGCTTGTCACGTCCGAATAGATAGCCATTGTCACATGTCGGGGCACGTCCTCGCGATCTGTAGATCAATCTGGTATGTCCTGCTCTATTGTCCAGGTCCTGCTGAAGGTGATATGTGTGACCTCGAGCTGTGGTCTCTCTGCCTTTACGGTGAGGAGGGGCGGGCTGGTGTTCGGCTTGAGTTGCCGCTTTGTCCGGACCACGTAGTGGTCGGTTAGCTGCATTATGCGGCGATGGTATGGGCTCCGGTGTCTCATCAGCAAACCGAGGTAGCAATTTGCGCTTCGGGTAAATTTTTACTAGGCGCTTGAGGCCGTATTCTTTGGCTGCTTGCAAGTTGAGTTGATCTTGGTCAATTTGAAGTTGCTGCTGCTTCCTTTTCAGGCTGCTTGCAGTGGCTATTAGCCAGCGCTTAAAGAGCTCCTGCTCTTGAGGTTCCTCAGGCACGATAAAATCCTCGCTGCCGAGACTCACCTCATCCTCGGAGAGTGGAAGATAATTACTATCCTCCGAATCATCGTTTATGGCCTATTTGTCGAGGCTAACTTGCCTGTTTTCCCGATCATCCTATTCGGCAGTTCGTTCATCGGGATCTTCTCTGTCTTCGGCACCGTCCAGAGTGTTGTCCTCTCCTGTGTCCGTATCGCCGTTTATTCCATGACGTGACTTAGAGCGGCACCACTGATGCTGGCGTTTTGGTTGTATCACGGGAGGTTTGTCCTCAACTGGATCTGCTTTCTCATTTTCGTTAGTCCTCTTAGGTGTATCCACCATGTATACGTTGTAGGAAGAGGTGGTTGTCCCGTGTTTGGTAAACGGTGGGTCTTGGCCCGGCTCCTTATTGGCATCGTCGTCCATACCGTCGATGTCTTCGGAGCCGTAGCCGAGCGAGTCGGTTGAGTCTTCGACAGTGTGTATGAAGTGGGCAGTGGGTGGGAAGCAAAATTCTCCGTTATCAATCTCCTGTTTGAATCGGATGGAGTTCGGCTGTGAGCCCCCCGCTAAGGATAGTGCTCTTAACGAGTTTAGCATGTCGCCCAGAGGTGAGTGCCGAAAAATGTCCGTGGCACTGAATTCGGTGATCGATGACCGATCGTGCCCGATATGCATGGACGCGCATAGTACGGAACCTGTAGCCGGAGACGGGTCTGTAGTTCTGGTGACATAGATGTCTCTTGAAGTTACGTCTGTGTGCGGCTCCAGTACCGCAGTGACCGCAGATTGCGCGGCGGGGTTGAGCTTCCCATCTTTGGATGGTGCGATTTTCTCGGATCAATGGGTGGAGCAACCACTGGTGCTCCCTCTTGCGTGTGGACCGATGACAGATTTAGGTCATGTTCATCGTGGTGGCAGAGAGCGGCTGCCGTGGTCTCGAATCCGTCGAAGATCAAGTCTCCACGGATATCTGCGACCTAGTTAAAGTTTCCAAATCTGACCTGGTGGCCAGGGGCGTAGCTTTCGATCTGCTCCAGTTGGCCAAGCGAGTTGGCCCGCAGTGTGAAACCGCCGAACACGAAGATCTGTCCAGGGAGGAAGTCTTTTCCTTGGACAACATCATTGTAGATGATTGAACGAGCCATGAAACCTTTTGAGGACAACACAGTGGAACTCTCAATGAAAGCACCAATGTCGGTGTCAAAACCGCCAGATCTCGGGTAGGGGGTCCCAAACTGTGCGTCTAGGATCTATGGTAACAGGAGACGGGGGACACAATGTTTACCCAGGTTCGGGCCCTCTCTATGGAGGTAATACCCTACTTCCTTCTTGATTGATCTTGATGAATATAAATATTACAAGGGTTGATCTACCACGAGATCATAATGGCTAGTCAGGCTATGATTATTCGGGGGGTTTCTATGGTCCTAACCCTCCGGTTTATATAGACACGGGAGGGATCTAGGGTTACACAAGGTCGGTTACAAAGAAAGGAATGTTCATAGTTGACGCCAAGCTTGCCTTCCACGCCAAGGAGTCCTATTCGGACACGGGTAAAGTCTTCGGTCTTCGTATCTTCACGGCCCAACAGTCCAGCCCATATCGATAGGTCCGACGCCTGAGGAACCCTTAGTCCGGGACTCCCTCACCCACCTCGGGCGTCCTGGAGTGGATGTTGTGACAGTGGTACCGTCGGAGCGACTGCTGGTACCTTGCAGCCCGGAGAGAGGCTTCATGGCGGCATTCCTCCCCTAGCACAAGGTCCATCCCCCGCATGGCGTCCTGCTGCTTCTCATCAAATGCCAGGACCTGCACGGAGTGATGCCTAACCTCGTGTGGGAGAACCGCTTCTGCTCCGTAGACGAGGAAGAACGGTATCTCACCTATTGGCTTGGTGGTGGTGGTGCGGATGGACCATAACACGGACTGGAGCTCATCGTGCCAGCCCCTCCCGCAGGCCTCGAGCTTCTTCTTGAAGGTCCTGGTCTTGAGGCCTCTCAAGACCTCCGCGTTGGCGTGCTCGGCTTCGCCATTGCTCCTGGGGTGTGCTACCGAAGCGTAGCAAATCTGCGTTCCAAGGTTAGCACAATATGTCTTGAAGAGATTGCTAGTGAACTGTGAGCCGCTATCGGTGATGATGCGGTTAGGGACCCCAAACCGGCTCATTAGGCCCTTGATGAATTTAACTGCCGACCCGGCTGGGATGGTGCAGACGACTTCCACCTCTGCCTATTTGGTGAACTTGTCGTTGGCAATGTAGAGGTAGCGGTAGCCCCCTGCCGCTCGAGGGAATGGACCCAGGATACCAACCCCCAGACTGCAAACGGTCGCAAGAGTGAGATGGTCTGGAGGCCCAGAGCAGCCTTGTGGATTTGCTTGGCATCGAACTGGCAAGCCTCGTAGGATTTCACCAGCTCGGTTGCATCGTTGAGTGCCGTGGGCCAATAGAATCCACTGCGGAACGCCTTGCCAACCAAGGTGCTTGACGATGAGTGATGCCCGCAGTCCTCGTCGTGTATGTCAGCTAGCAGCTTGCCCCCTGGTTCCTGGAGATGCATCGCATAGAAACATCATTTGGTCATTTCCTGTACAACTCACCATCCTGGATGCAATACACCGTAGCTTGCCGGGCCACGCGCTCCGCTTCCTCTTCTTTCTTCGGTAGTGTCCCCCGCAGCATGTACGCCTTGAATTCTTCAGTCCAGCAATCCTCCTGAGTTTCAAGCGCAAGGAGCAGGCATGCTCCTGAGGTCGGGCCACAGGCGGGAGCTCCTGAGGTTGGTGGTGGTGGGAGCTCCCCTCAAGACGGTGTAGGCTCTGCAGCTGGAGGGGCCACTGAAGGCTTAAAGAACCGCTCTTCGAAAATGCCAGGCTCCTGGGGCTGGCGCTATGACGCCCTCTTGGTGATATCATCCACTTCCTTGTTTGTGACATGAGGCACATGCTGCAGTTTTAGGCCCAGGAATTGCTTCTCCATTTTGTGTACCTCCACGAGGTATGCCGCCATGTGCACGTCCTTTGGGTCGCATACCTTATTGGAGAAGTTGACGAGGAGTTGAGAGTTGCCCTGGATGGTGAGGCGCTTCACCCCCAAGGCCGTCGTAGCCTTGAGGCCGGAGATCAAACCTTCGTATTTGCGATGTTGTTGGAGACCTTCTCAACCCGCTGGAAGCGGAGTTGCACGACGTAGTAGATTTTGTCTTGAGTGGGAAAGAGGAGCACGGCTCCAGCCCCCGTTCTCGGGCGTGTGAAAGCGCTGTCGAAGTACATGACCCAGCCTTCTGGCACTTCACTTCATAGTGAAAGGGATCGGTTCTCGCCTGCTTCGGGTTCCGGAGCGTCGGTCCATTCTTCCACGAAGTCGGCGAGTGCAGCTCCCTTGATGACCCTGGTTGTGCTGAACTCCAGCTGAAACGCTTGCAGCTCGATGTTCCACTCGGCGACTCTTCCCGTCAGGTTGGGGCTCCGGAGCACCCTCTCCAGTGTGTAGGCCGAGACAACCTTAATTGGGTGGCCTTGGAAGTAATGGCGCAACTTGCATGAGGCCACCAGGAGAACGAGCAGGAGCTTCTGTGGCATAGGGTGTCATGCCCTTGCATCCCGTAGTACCGTGCTGATGAAGTAGACCGGGTGCTCGACGAGAGCAGGAGCGTCGGGGGAGCCTGCGGCCTCCGGAGGTTGCGGAGCCTCCTGAGGTACGGGGACCTCAGGAGCTTGGTTGCCCACCATGGCCTCCGCAGCTCAGAGATGCCATCTTGCGGAGAATGATTGTCCGCAGGCGTCGTCCTGGCTTTAGCGGCGCCATCCTGATAACACTCCGTCCCGGCTAGAGGTTCGACGTTATGCGGCGTTTCCTTGGCCCGGCCCTCCTCCTGGATAGCCACCAACACCGCGCTGGCTGAATGGGGCGTGGCGGCCAGGTAGAGCACCTGGGGCTCGAGGGGTAGAGGCGCGACCATCACCGGAGGTCTGGTCAAATATCTCTTGAGGTCTTGAAACGCCAGGTCGGCCTCTGGGGTCCACTCGAACGGGCCCTTCTTCTTCATCAGCTTGAAAAACGGCAGGGCGCGTTCTCCCAGCTTGGAAATGAAGCGCCCCAACGAGGTCACGCAACCCGCGAGCTTCTGCATTTCCTTGAGAGTTTGGGGCAGGCTCATGTCTTCTATTGCCTTGACCTTCTCCGGGTTTGCCTCGATCCCCCTATGTGACACGAGGAAACCCAGCAGCTTGCCTGAAGGGATGCCCAATACGCACTTCTCTAGATTGAGCCGCTGGTCCACCTATCGCAAGCTGGCAAAAGTTTTCTCCAAGTCATGTATGAGGGTCCCCGCCTCCCAAGATTTCACCACAATGTCGTCGACGTAGCCCTCAGCGTTCCTCCCGGGCTGTTGGCCTAGGGCGATGTGCATCAGCCGCTGGAATGTTGCCCCAATGTTGCGCAGTCCGAATGACATGCAGGTGTAGCAGTATACCCGGCACGGGGTCAAGAAGGCCATCTTCTCGACGTCCTCCACCGCCATCTTGATCTGGTGATAACCCGAGAAGGCTTCTAGAAAACACAACAGGTCACACTCGGTAGTGGAGTCGATGATCTAGTTGATGCACAGAAGTGGGAACGGGTCTTGAGGGCAGGCTTTGTTGAGGTTGGTGAAGTCGACACACATACGTTCCTTCCCACATTTCTTGGGCACAATGACGGCGTTCGCCAGCCATTCTGGGTACCAAACCTCGCGGATGACGACCGCAACTTGTAGCTTGTGGGTTTCCTGGACGATGGAAGACTGCTTCTCCATGGACTGCCGCCGCGCCTTCTGCTTCACAAGGCACACATTGGGGCACACCCTTAAGTGATGCACGATTACTCCCCTTGGGACTCCCACTAGCTGCCTGGGCTCCCATGCAAATACCTCCTTGTTCGCACGCAAGAATCTCACCAGCGCCTCTTCTTGGTCAGGGTCGAGGTTGGCGCCTATGGTGAAAGTGGCTCCCGGGGCCCCATCTTCCTCAACCGGCACTTGCTTGGTTTCAGACCGATCTTGAGTGAACAGCTGCTTCTTTTTTGCTGGTGCGACCCCCTTAGCCCCCGGGGCAGCCTCATCGGCTGGACGTGCCGCGACGTCGGCTCAGAAGGCGAGCTTGAGAGCCGTTAGGGCTTCCTTGGTGTCCCCTGCCACGGTGAGAACGCCGCTGCTCCCCGGCATCTTCATGAGGTTGTAGGCTGGACGGGTTGCTGCCATGGACTGAGCCAACGTAGGGTACCCGAGGATGCCATTGTACGGGAAGACGATGTGGGCGATGTCGAAGTCGACCAGCTCGATGCGGTAGTTGTCACGGGTACCAAAGGTGACCGGGAGGCATATTTGCCCTAGGGGGCTGGTGGAGCCGATGCCGACCCCAGAGAAAGGCTTGGTGGGGCCGAGCCTGCCGTATGGTACATGAAGCAAGACGAAGGCCTCCACAAAGAGCATGTTCAGGTCAGGCCCGCCGTCGATGAGGGTCTTGGTCACTGCCACATTGCAGATGGTGGGTGTGCACAGCATCGGGAGCGCGCCCGAGCCCACAGTGATAGTTGGGTGGTACTCCGAGCTGAAGGTGAGGTCGGCCTGGGGCGCCGCCCATCCAGGGGGAGCCCCCGGCTGCACGCGGGTAGCGCCCACCTGGTGGAAGAACTGCTTGATGTGGCCATCCGTGGGTGGCGCCCGAGAACCACCGAGGAGGGTTGCAACGGGGAGAGGCGCCTGTGCCGCAAAGCGCGCGACAAAGAGGCGGCGCAGCTCCTCTAGGAGGCCACCAAAGATCCTGGCAGGCTGAGCAGCCAGGCGCATGGCACGCCGGCCAGGGCCAGGGGGAACCATTTGGCCATGACCTGGTCGTCGCCCCCGGCTTCGAGGACGGCCTCCTCATACGCCTGTAGGAAAGCTGCCGGATCCGCTGCACCGTTGTAGCGGGGCGACATCTCCGGCTTGAACTTGTGTAGCCGCCGCACCTGCCACAAAGCGTGGGGAAAGGCCCAGATACCCGCGGCGCATCCACAGGCGCACGCCGGCCTAATTGGGGGGATGGCGTCGCCCATGGAGCTGGACAAAGCAAGCGGAGAGGAGAAAGCTTCGACGTACCCCTACTTGGCATGCCAAATGTCAGATCGTGAGTTCCGGCAAACCCTTGATGTTTGAACACTGGGGTGCGCACGAAGATCTCTCTCTCTCTCTCTCTCGCTCACTCTCGCAATGATCTCTAGGCCTAGCTCTCGAACCCAAGGAACAATAGACATGAGAGTATATACTGGTTCGGGCCACCGTTGTGGTGTAATACCCTACTCCAATGTGGTGTGATGGATAGCCTTGTAGGCCGAGGATGAACTAGTACAAGGGATGAACAGCCTCCTATGGGGAGGTGTTCTTGAGCTCTGAGAGCTTGTGTGTGTGAGGATGGTCTGAATGATCTGTCCCTTGCTAAGGTGGTGGCTAGTCCTATTTATAGAGGCCCTGGTCCTCTTCCCAAATGTTTGGGCGGGAAGGGATCCCACAATGGCCAATTTCGAAGGAAGACAACTAGTACAAGTTATCCTGACAAAAGGTGGTCTTCGCCTGCCAAAGCATCTGGTGGTGATGCCACCATGGCTCCACGGTGACCTCCGTCATACCGTGCTGCTGGTCTTGGTCTTGTTGCACCGACATGGAAACATTTGCTTGATGCCTCGGGACTCCTCACCTGCGCTTGCCCCTTTAGCACCAAAGAGGAAACTGGCACCCTGCACCCGCTGGCGCCCGCCTGTCCTTGGTCATCATGGATCGCGTCACGCGGACCTCTCTAGGTGCACCTTGCATAGATATCTCCGATCCTCAGGAGCCATCCTAGCAAGGCCGCCCCGGAGGAGGTCTTGGTGTCACCCGCCTCGCGAGGCTTGGCCCCTTGTGAGGGTCTTGAGTGGTTGCTGGTGAAGATGGGCTGTACCAGGCTGCTGGATAAGGCATGCCCTGGACCGCACGCAGGAAAGTTTGGGTACCCTCGTTCCCAGGACTCCTACAAGATGTGGTGGGGAGGACATAAGGCTGATTGTGAGAGACAAGGAGTTGTTTGTAAATGGGGAACAAGTGCAAGCATCTTTTTGCAAAAATGTAGAAGTTTGGTTTGTGTGCATCAGATCTAGATCCGACGGCTATTGGTGAAAGATGGCAGGCACAACATCATCACCAACTCAGGACCTCTTTGATTCACAGGATTTTGAAAACGTAGGAATAGGACACGAAATATTACAAGTTTCAAACTGATATTACAAATGTATGGAGTAATGCTGCACCTACAAAGAGGGAATTACTAGGAAGTTTATGTAAGAACTTTTGTTACTTTAGGTGGATGCATCATTATCGTAAAACTAAAATCCACCGCCCTGACAAGTCACTAATGGGCAAATAAATTTTCAAGTCTCTCGCCACTTGATGTTTCAAAAACAAATTAAGCTTCTGCAGAGACTTTGTCATTTAGGCTTTGACGCTTGCGGTGATCAGCACACCATTCATTTTTGCACCAGAGAACGCTAAACCTCATTACCTTGAGCACACTTGCCTCCAGAACAAAGAACCTGGTCAATTTAATCTCAGATGTGCTGCCTTGGTAGTCGATCAAATCAATTTCTATAAGATGGAGATCAAGGCATTCAATGAGATTGTTATAGTGTAGCACATTTTTCACTTTCAGTTCTTTTTTTATCTATAAAAGAAGAGAACATATTAGAGCAGCTGGCTGAATAAGATTGTTGTGTCATCAAGAGGTACCAATATCATTCGCTCATACGATAGGGTTGGCTGGCTAGTGATATTTTTTCACTCTCTCTCTTTGTCTTTCCTCTCATTTACCTAGGAGCATGTGAAGAGCTTGGGCATTTGTTGCCTTCCACTATGTGGCCGATGCCATATTTCTCAAAAGTATGCCACATAATACGCATCGATGTCAAATCAAAAGATTTTGCACCGCTCTCGCGATGTGAGAGAGTTGGCACTGCTGTGCACATAGACCCACATGTATAAACAAATCAATCAAACCAAGTACACCAGCCTCTCACTCTCCCAAAGAAGTGTTATTTTATTGCCTCAGTCATCTCACTCTCCCAAAGAAGTGTTTTATTGCCTCAGTCCTCTCCCTCTCCCATGCAAGTGTTTTTCCATTGCATGAGCTAATTTGGCACCGGAGCAAAGTAGGTGATCCAGATTGGGGCACTAGGTCAGCAATTGAGGGGCATCGATGCCAAATGCATCACAAGTGAATTTGGCATGTGTTTTGGCCTACATAGTGGAGGGCCGTTATAGCCCACTTTTGTACTACCTCATATTTAGTGTAAAATTTTGACCATAGATTTACCTAAGAAAATGCCAATGCATGTCACTAAAAATTATACCATTTGAAATTATGTTCAAATACGAATCCAACGATATAATTTTTAGTGACATTCTTTCATATTTTGTCAGTTAAATCTATGGTCAAATTTTGATACTACAAAATAGGAAGAGTAAACCAAGAAAGAGGTAGTACTTGCTCTTTGGGTAACCATAGAGTTACTAGTCTAAGTTATTTTCCACTATGACTAGCCTAGGCTACTATAGTAGTACAACAAAAAACAACGCAGGTGTTCACGTGAGAACAAATACTAAAAACATTTCTTTCGGTGCAGTGCGTAGATGCAGTTTTGAACACTACACTTGTTGAAAAAATTGAGCTACGTTGTGATTATTGTTTACTAACAGGAAAGAAGTTTCACCTCTATGAGTAGCTTCTCCGTGCACGGAAAGCATGTAAGGAATCCAACAACTTGATCCAGATTGGGGCAGATAGATTTTATTGCCAAGATCTTCATTGTGCGCATAGAGTGGGTCAAGCTTGTGGGAATCATTTTCTAGATGACAGTCGTAAATACATCAAGAAGAAATTTATAAATGTGAATTTCAAGAAGCCGAATAAGAAGATGAGTGATGTACCTGAATGATTATGGATCCAATAAAGAGTTCGGAGAATTTGGCAGACGAGTACACCAATGCTATCAATTTCGGCACGTCAATGACCCCGATTTTTGTTGGACCTTCTTGATTAGATACAAGCAATCTCTCTAGGAAAGGCGCATCCTCAATTACTATAACATGGAACACATGGAGTGTCCCAATTGATGTCTTGTTGCGGGGCTAGCAAGACACATAAATCCATCGGAGATTCGTTGAGGCAATGTGGAGGCTAATGAACCCATGGATCTGCTCAAGACGAAGGTACTCGAGCGCAGTACAGCTATGGAGTAGGTGCTGCATAGCCTTCTTCAAGATGCCAACGTCGAAGAGGTCAATCTGCTTGAGTTGAGGGAGAAGAAGGGCGGGCGCGGCATTACTCTGGGGAAGATAGTAGGAGATGAAGCTATCGCGACGCAGCATTGGCGTGAGGCGTAGAGCGGACGGCGGCAGATAGCGACATCGTCCAGCTTCAAAGATGAGCTTCTCGAGCTGATCTAGGGTGGGGGATAAGAACCACTCGTCGAACTTGGCTTGGACCTTGCAGTTGGTACTGAACATGCGGATGTCAAGGCGTCTGGCTGGCGCAGGGTGTGATGAAAGGATCTTGGAGAATGCGGCCATGCGTTTGCAATCCCCGTCGTAGAGGCAGCCATCGACGGTGAGGTTGAGGGGGACGCGGCGCCAGAGGGGGCGCCACCGCCGGGAGAGCAGGGCAGTCCGCATGGCAGATTTGGTGGGGAGGAGGCCGATGATGATGAGCAGCATGTTGTCGGGGAGGATGCTAATGAAGTCCAGGCTCGCCGGATGCGGTTTTGGCTCGAGCCGCCTCCGCTTGTTGGCTTCCTCGCCGTCCATCTCAGCCGGCGGCGACGCCAGTGTACACGTGTGCTGGTGTGTGTTGTGTGCTGGCCTGCTGGGGGTGGGTGAGTGCGTCCTTCTGTGCATGCCGCCGCGCAGTGCTGAATTGTGCGCGAGTGCGCCCTTCATGCGGAAGAAGTGTGCCCTCAATTTACTAGCATGCTGGGTGCTACCCCGAGTGGTTTCAACTTTGTTTACTTCACCGCGTGTCAGATGGGCCTCTAGTTTACTTATTTTCACCCACGGCCACATGGGCCAGCACATGAAGATAGAGAACACGAGCTGACAAGGCAGCATGTGGACTAGTTGACCGTCAACAATATATGGAGCTATACGCTAACACAGTGACCGTATAGTCTGTCGGTATAGAGAGTTCGAGTGAGAGAGGAGGCCCCTGAGAGATAGCAAAGAAAGAGAAAGAGCTACTCCCTCTGTTCGATAATGTAGTGCCAACATTTTTTTTAAAGTCAAACTTTTGAAACATTGACCAAGTTTATAAATAAATTACTTATATCTACAATACCAAAGATAAATGATAGTATGAAGTAAGTACATGTTGTGATGAATCTAATGATCGTTCCAGATGTAAATGTTTTTCTCCACATATACCTGGTCAAACTTTTCTGAGGTTTGACTTTTCAAAACATCGATATGCTTATGGACGTGAGAAAGTACCTAACTAGAGAGTGTGTGTGTGAAATAGAAAAAGTGACTGAAAAAAGTGTGTGTGCGTGTGTGCAAGAGACATGGACAACACACGATAAAATTAGAGAAAAAGCGTGTGTGTCTTATGCAAACATATCACACATGCATCTTTGAAAGCATAAGCAAGGTGAGGAGATAGTGTGTGGTTGTTTGCAACCAAGAGAGAAAGACCCCTAGAACGTGGCCAAGAGGGGTCTGACAAACAAGGGAGAGAGTTCGAGAGAGATGTATGGAGAAAATGCAGACATTGGGAGGAGAGAGTGTATGTTTGTCATAGAGAGATCCCTTGGAGATCATGATGGGACTACATGGGTGGGAGATTAAGTGACAAGGTGTGTGCGTGATAGAAGATACCCCGAGAGATATCGAGATAGACGTATGGATGTAAGGAGACAATACGCGTGTTCCTGATGGCTAGTGAGAGATAATCATACTTAGGGGGAGTGTGTACGCCTATTATGGAGTGAGGGATTATGGTACTTTGGGGGTGCGTGTCACGTAGAGAGAGAACAAGGGCGGAGAGTGTTAGATGAGTCTATGTAGCATGAGCGAGACATGTGTATGTGTGAACCAGGGAGATATAAAGTTTGAGAGAGATAAAGGAGCCCCTATAAGGCTTAGTGGTGCGTTAGATAGCTGAGAGGGGGAAAGGGATATTCCATCTGCTCGATAATGCAGTGCATATAAAAATTTTAGCAGTCGAACTTTGGAAACTTTGACCAGGTTTACGCAAATGTTATTTATATCTACAATATCAAAGATACATCATACGAGACTACATCGCATGATGAATCTAATGGTATATGTTTGTCGTTCTAGATGTAAATGTTTTTCTCCATGTACATGGTAAACCTTTGTGGTGTTTGACTTTTCAATAAATCTATATGCTATGGACCGAAGAGAGTGCCTAAGTCGAGAGAGATCAAGTGCGTGTGAAGGAGAATGAGTGAGTTTGCAAAAAGAGTATGTGTGTGAAAGAGAAAGGGACAACAAACAATAAATTAGAGAGAGAGTGTGTTTGTTTGTTTCTTATGCAAACATAGCACGCACGCATCTCCGAGATAGAAAAGCGAGGTGAGGGGATACACGAAGATAGCTAGTGTGTGATTGTTTGCAACGGTGAGAGGCACCCCTATAGCACATGACCAATAGAGGTCTGGCCAACAAGGAACAAAGGTCGAGAGGGATGCATGGTGTGGGAGAGAGGGTGTGATTGTGATAGAGAGATCCCCTTGAGATCATGAGTGGACTATATGGGTGGGAGATCAAGGGACGAGGTGCGTGCGCGATAGAAAGATGCCCCGAGAGAAATTGAGATAGACCATGCACATGTTTGTGACGGAGACTAAGAATTAGCTATTCATATACATATAGGGAGGACTGCGTGTGCCTACAATTGAGTGAGATACCATCATACTTGGCTAGGCAAGAGATTGTGTGTGTGTGTGCATGTGAGATGGAGAGAGAACGAGGGAGAGATAGAGTTTTAGATGGGTCTATCGAGTGCTAGTTAGATATGCATGTGTATGTGTGACCTAGGGAGATGGAGAGTTTGAGAGATAGAGGGGTGAGCTCCAAGAGGACAGAGTGGTGCGTGAGAGAGTTACGTGCAATGAGCCAAGGAATTTGTGTGCGTACGGTGAGTGCACCCCAGATATTTAGCTTGGACAAGAGAATCATACATAGTGTGCGAGAGAGACCTATAGTGGAGTATATATGCATGTGAACTAGAAAGACCCCCCAGACACACACAAAGAGAGAGAGAGATGGAGAGAGAGGGAGAGGGACCAACAAGGTTTGTGTGTTGGATGCATGCAACATAATTGAAGATTGCCAGCAAGAGAGAGAGAGAGAGAGAGAGAGCAGGAGTCCGGGAGAGGGGGAGGTTGCGTTTTATGCATCAAACACTGATATAAACCATGTTTTGATATAAACTTGCATTCAAATATTTAAATTGGACAACATGTTGTCTGCAATCCACACATGAACGGAGGTATGCGTATATCAAACAAGTTCCTTAATTTGACTTTCAACATGTTCATGGAGTACTATAATACTATACAACATGCTACTTGATTGAGGTGTTCAATTTTGGATTTAGTTCACTATTTTGACCTGGTGAACGAGCTATTTCATTGAATCGGGATATTTCATTTTGGGTTTAATTCCCGTTTTTGAGTGGGTCAACTATTTGTCATATAGTAAATCGTTAGCAACAAGCATGTAAAAACACATTACTCCCGAGCATCATCTCTCCATCTAAAAAAGAAGTGGCAAGCTAATATTTCAAAATTTGATTCGAATCAACTTGGTAAGGTAGACGTGGATGCTCATTCTCCCAAAATTTGAACGAACCGTTAAACACCCTCTGCTCGGTTGAATTCGCCCGAGCAAATAAATGGGAGACGCAAAATTACCGGCCTATGTGGGACACGCATCAATTGGCCCGCTGTACATCGAGGGTAGATTCGTAACTTAATCCAAGTGCGCCATCTCCATGACCAAAATGACATGTGCCAAATAATTCATAAACCATGGTCGGGAAAACACCCTCTCCTCGCCCAAAATCGCTCGCGCCGACTATTTCCAAACACGCCCTCCTCGCCTGAAATAGCTCGCGCCCACTATTTCAAAACACGCCCTCCTCACCCGAAATCTCTCGCGCTCACTATATTTTAAAACAGGCCCTCCTCGTCTGAAATTGCTCGCGCCCACTACTTGGGAGAAGCAAAGTTACTCTACTGTCCCCGACCCTCGGTACACAGACCCAACCCGAGAAGCCTAA
>NC_041386.1:264145514-264230768 GCF_002162155.2 Triticum dicoccoides | reverse complement strand
ACACATTTCAAACAAATGCGTCTGTAAGACATGGTTCCCCCTCCCAATTCCCCATTCACACCTCATGGGCGCCAAATCACCTTGTCCCCGGAAGCTCCCTTCTCCCGAGCCGCAAAACCTCAGCCTCTCCTCAATGGCGCCCCCACCGCACCAAATTCATAGTCGCCCTCCTCCAAAATGCCAGAGACATTGTCCATTTACCATCATGCACTGGGCGATGTGCCTCTTACTCCATGCTGCTGGAGCTGCCTCGACAACGGTCGCGTGAACCGTACTGGAGCCGATTCACCCCCGTTATTGTTCATGGCGTCGGAGCGGCTCCAACTTCGGATCCGTCCAGAGCCCCGGAGCTGCTTCCTCGTAGCCGTCGACCGTCACGACATCTTTGCTTCCCTGCGGTTGGTAGCCACCGCAACCGTGTCGGCCTAACCGACTCGGCAGCTGGAGTTGCCTACTTCACCGGGCCGACGGATAGGTTGCACCCTCATTTGAAATCACTTTATGTAGGCGTCAGTTGTCTAAATTTTTATTCTAGGCCAACTGATTCCCAATGGGAAGCAGCACCCCTCGAGGCGGTGGAGCTCCTAGGCTACCGGCTGGCTGGTGTCTAATATAAGGGTGTGGGGCACAAGTTTGCCGCGGAAGCAGTGCTTAGATGCCTATCTTAGAGTTGCATGGGTTGAAGGTACTGCCACTGTCGGATCTGGATGACGACGTGTTTTTGTGGGTTAGCCCGGGGGTGGCGCAACCACGGCAGTGCGGTGGGGCGGGGAGCGGGATTTTGGTCGGGGCCACGGTCGGTGGAGGCAGGCTGCTCTGCCGGTGGTCGCTAGCTCTTCGGGGAAGATTCTGAATAGTGTCAGCCGGGAGGCACAAGGTGGCCATCAAGCCATCCGACGTAGATCAAATAGTACCAAAATAAAATAAAATCGTGTCACCCCAATTTAGTCTTCAGTCAACAGACGTGTGACCACTCTCGTACCTTGCTGTTGATCTCTTAGGATATTTCTTCAGATCGAAGATATGTGGCATTCTTAACATTATGTGTTTTCTCCATCTTCAGCCACACCGTCTTCTGACTCACCATAGCCTCTCCAACAAGGGAAGCATACACCAGAAGGGATCTACATTCCCCACTCAACAGTTCCCTGCATCAAATGCGCGTTCCTGACATGGACAACCACAACAACTGCAGGGCCATCGACAAGTCAGCACATGATGCTCACTCCTATGGATGGTTGCCAGATGGGTTGTACCCTCATCTTACTTGTGTGCAACATTTATGGCTTTGTTATTCATCTAAGCATGGAAAATAGATTATCACATTTCACTGTATATTCATGCTGATCTCTTACGGGTCTTGTTCAGGAGTTAACGTTGTTCATAGTTCAGCTAAGAGACTTGTTCTTTAGGTAACGATGTTCCGTAGTTATCATCCATCAGCCAATACTATCCCACAGGCTCGTGATTATAGTATTATACCGCTTCTAGTATTACCTATGTTGTTCTTTAATACTTTTGTGTGCCATCTAGTCAATCTCAAGTACAAACGATAAATATTATGTAGCTTTCATCTGTGTTCTCCCTTTAGTTTTTGAGACCTGTTGCTGCCAGTTAACCCCGGTCCTACTATTTATGTCGTCTCCTACAGGCACTCGTTACATAAATCTAACTACTAGTTGTCTTCCATGCATGTCAGATATAATTGCACACACTGAGTTATCCACAAGAACATCACGGAGGAATGTAATGGCCAACAAACTTGATGTCAATGATACCCAATATGATGGAACATGTAAAGGCAGTTCCTCACGAGACTTGTAGAAAGATGATGAATCCTATTCACCCCACAAGGTCCTTGCTCTAACTTGGTGAGGGAGTCCTGGATTAAGGGGTCCTCGGGTGTCCGACCTGTCGGACATGGGCTGGACCGATGGGTCATGAATATACAAGACAGAAGACTCTCTCCCGTGTCCGGATGGGACTCTCCTTGGCATGGATGGAAAGCCTAGCGTTCGGATATGAAGATTCCTTTCTCTGTAACCGACTTTGTTCAACTCTAGTCCCCTCCGGTGTCTATATAAACTGGAGGGTTTAGTCTGTAGAGGCAATCATAATCATACAGGCTAGACTTCTAGGGTTTTAGCCATTACAATCTCGTGGTAGATCAACTCTTGTAACCCTCATACTCATCAATATCAATCAAGCAGGATGTAGGGTATTACCTCCATCAAGAGGGCCCGAACCTGGGTAAAACTTTGTGTCCCCTGTCTCCTGTTACCATCAACCTTAGGCGCACAGTTCGGGACCTCCTACCCGAGATCCGCTGGTTTTGACACTGACATTAGTGATTTCATTGAGAGTTCTGCTGCGTCGTCACCAGAAGGTTTGATGGCTCCACCAATCATCTACAACAATGCAGCCCTGGGGAAGTTTTTCCTCCCCGGTCAGATCTTTGTGTTCGGCGGCTTCGCACTGCGGGCTAATTTGCTTGGCCATGTAGAGCAGATCAACAGCTATGCCCCAGGTGACCAGATTAGTTTTGGAAATCTGGACTATGTCGCTGATATCCGAGGAGACTTCATCTCTTCCAAGAATTCATGCCCCCAACCTTCGCTCTGGCCTTAGATCCAGAGCGTATCGCCAGGTCCAAAGATGGGCTCCCTGAGCTCGCCGGACTATCTGCGGCCACTAGGCCCATTGTGGGAGAGCCGGGAAGTAGTGTTGCTAACAGCCATCATGGAGTCAGACCCTTCTCCGGACACGGGCTCCGAATCCTCCGAGTCAACGTCATGTGAGTTCGGCCAAGGAGTCTCCCTCTCACTATGCTCCACGGGATCTCTCCTCTCGGGCCAAACCACGCCTTTAAGCGAGGCTCTGGACTTAATGTGATCCCTTGTCATTACAGAGGAGCAACGTCCGAACTATGCCCAGCCCAGACTAGGGGCTGAGAGCAGGGAATTTTATGTCCCACCCACCACCCACTTTATAGCCACTATCGAGGACTTAACAGACATGCTCGATTACGACTCCAGAAACATCGACGGTATGGACGATGATGCCAGAGAAGAGGAGGCCCAACACCCGTCGTTTACCGGACGTTGGACGTATGACGTATACATGGTGGATACACCCAAAGAAGTTAACGACGATGACAAAGAAGACCCAGTCAAGGATAAACCTCCTGAGATACAACCAAAGCACCAACGGCGCCGCTCTAAATCACGCCGCGGCAAAGACAGCAATACCGGCATGAGAGAAAACAATACTCTGGATGATGCTGAAGACCAAGAAAACCCCGTCGAGCAAAACTCTAAACAAGACGATTGGGAGGATGGGCAAGTTAGCCCTGATGAACAGGTTGCAAACGAAAACTCAGAGGACAGTAATTACCTTCCAACTTCCGAGGATGAGGTGAGCCTTGGCGACGAAGAATTTATCGTTCTTGAGGAACCTCTCGAGCATGAGCGCTTTAAGCAACGACTAATAGCCACTGCAAGGAGCCTAAAAAATAAACAGCAGTAGCTTCAAGCTGATGAAGATCCACTCAACGATAGATGGACTAATGTCCTGGCAGCTGAGGAATACGGCCTCATGCGCCCAAGCAAAATTTACCCGAAGCGTAAACTGCTAGATCAATTCAACGACGAGGCATGCGAGCCCGTACCAGTAGTACGTAATGCGACTGACCGACCACCACATTGACGGGACAAAATGGCAAATCAAACCAAACACCGACCCATACTATCTCGCCGTAAAGGTAGAGACACAATAGTTCAGGGATACATATATGACCCGCTGCAGGACCTGAAGAATAAAGTTGGTCCGGCCAGTTCGATCTACGGATCATGGGCGCGTGCCCCGACGCGCGACGACGGTTATCAAGCCAAACATGACAAACGCAATCACACCCAGGCCGAAAAACGCAAACGTACTCCATACCAACTACGTCGCAATCTGGCCCGATATAGAGGCACTTCACACCCCCTTTGCTTCACTGATGAAGTAATGGGGCATGAATTCCCAGAAGGGTTTAAACCCATGAACATCGAATCATATGGTGGTACTACAGACCCCGCGATACGGATTGAGGATTTCCTTCTCCATATTCATATGGCCGCGGTGATGATCTTCACGCCATAAAATACCTCCCACTAAAATCAAAGGGACCAGCATGGCACTGGCTAAACAGCCTCCCAGAGAACTCCATTGGCAGCTGGGAAGACTTGGAAGACGCCTTCCGCGATAACTTCCAAGGTACATATGTCCAGCCTCCGGATGTCGATGACCTAAGTGACATTATCCAGCAGCCCGGGGAGTTAGCCAGGAAGCTCTGGAATAGGTTCTTAATTAAAAAGAACCAAATTGTCGATTGTCCGAACGCCGAAGCCCTTGCGACCTTTAAACATAGCGTCCGAGATGAGTGCCTCTCCCGCCACCTCGGACAAGAAAAAACAAAATCCATGGCAGCCCTTACCGCTCTGATGACCCGCTTTTGGGCGGGAGAAGACAGTTGGCTCGCTCGTAGAAGCAAGAGCGCCAATGATCCGGGCACTTCTGAAGTTCGAGACGACAACGACAAGCCATGATGCAATAAACACAAGCATCGAAATAATAATGAAGGAACGCAAGACACGACGGTCAACGCCGGATTCAGCGGCTCCAAACCCGGTCAACAGAAAAAGCCATTTAAGGCAAATAGAGACGGACCATCCAATTTAGACAAGATACTGGATCGGCCCTGCCAAATTCATGGCACACCTGACAAAACCAGCTAATCATACCAACAGAAGCTGTTGGGTCTTTAAACAAACCGGCAAGCTTAATGCCGGACACAAGGGGAAGGGGCTGCCCAGTGACAGCGATGACGAAGAGACTCGCCAACTGAACACCGGGGGTCAGAAGCAATTTCCCCCCGAAGTAAAAACAGTAAACATGGTATATGTTATGCATATCCCTATAGGGGAGAGCAAGCACGCACTATGGGACACCTACGCCATAGAGTCGGTCGCCCCAAAATTTAACCAATGGAAGGCCTGCTCGATCACTTTTGATTGCAAAAAGCACCCAGCCAGTATCCGTCGCGAAGGTTCGGCAGCTCTGGTCCTTGACCCATTTATCGACGGGTTCCATCTGACAAAAAGTTCTTATGGACGGCGGCAGTAGCCTTAATCTACTCTACCAAGACACTGTCCGCAAAATGGGCATTGATCCCTCAAGAATCGAGCCCACAACAACTACCTTCAAGGGAGCAATACCCGGTGTAGAAGCTCACTTCACGGGCTTAATTACATTTGAAGTCATTTTTGGCTCGCCAAGCACCTTTCGAAGCGAAGGCTTAACCTTCGATATTGTCCCGTTCCGCAGTAGCTACCATGCACTGCTCGGGCGTACAACTTTTTCTCATTTAATTGCGGTCCCACACTATGTCTATCTAAAGCTTAAGATGCCCGGTCCATGCGGCGTCATCATGATAAACGGAAATACGGAAAGCTCCCTCCCTACAGAGGAGCATACTATGGCTACTGTAGCCGAAGTACAAAGCGGCATCATCAAGCCGCGTATCTCATCGGCCATCAAGCCGCCGGTCTCTATTAAACAGAATCGATCAATCTCAAAACTGGACTAGCAGCTCAGCATCCGTCGTTCGCCTCATATAGTCGCAAGGTTTTTACCGCGCATACAAAATACCCTGGTCATCGGCGGAGGCACAATACAAACACGCCTACAATGCGGTCCACACTCCCATAGCCTTTTCCATTTTTAACTATTTTTTATCTTTACCATAGGTGACTCAAAGCCTGGTCATTGTACGAACTCTTTCTGAGTTCGGCTTCGTATGGATAACCAAAGGCTACTCCTACCAATGAGTCCTTTCACCGAGGCAAGGCAACGCTGACGTGCGACAGGTGGTCCAAATGATTTTTTGTAGACCGCACTCTTTATTTCAAACCTGTAAACTACCTTTTTCCTCAGCCTTCGACCCCTAACATGTTAAATAGCCCAGGTAGTGGCGCTATAATCTGCAAGATTGCGTTTGACGTGTGAATCAGATTCCAGTGAACATAGTCCGTATTCAGTATTTTCTTTTTCAAAGAACTGAATTTTGCTTCTTCATTTGTTTCACGCACGTGCCTCGGCACAAATCGCCAGGGGCTCGATATGGCAACATATGAGTTGCCAACAAGTCCGAACAGCTTTATAGCACACTTCGGCGTCACTAGTTTGAACTTATATGCATCAGCTCCGATCATGTCTTTTGTCAATATTTGGGTTGCCCGGCTCCTGTGCTTGCTACCTTATATTCCGCTCTATTGGCTAAGGTAGTAAAGGGAGAACTACTGCAATTGTGTTTTCAGTTCATCTGGTCAAGCACCTCAGTAGAGCAAGCCGAAAACTTACTGTCATGATGCGGCGAGAGCTGGTCAACCACTCGATGACTTATCAAAATCTTTCGTGATTCCTTCCATATTACACGAAGGACCATTCTTCTGGTCACCTATGTAGCGCACCGTATTCGGATAAACGCGTACATACCAGGGGCTATATCATAGACCCACCGTCAAAATTCTACGGCTAAGTGAAAGTGTTAAAGCCCTATAGTCCGGTTTCCTAGTTTGCAACATTGACACCTCCTTCATGGACCAAGACGTTGGCTCGAGAGTGGTCAAGCGCTTTTCTGAACACCCCCGTATTATATGCGAGGGGCCGAAGCCGATGACTGGTAAACTTTCAGATTATACAAAAAAACGGTCGCATAGGAGGAACCAAAACTTTCAGGAAAAAAGCATAGCCTATAATATATCATAATATTGTTTTTACAAATTCGGTACAATCACTCGAATATCATATCCTTCAAGCACTGACCCTCTATCAAGCGAGCGCCCTCAATGACATCCTCAAAATAATGCTCCGGCGTGTGATGGTCATTGCCCCTAGGTGGACTCTTTGCTGCAATATTGGTGGCCTTCATCTTCTCCCAGTACGTCTTGACGCGGGCAAGGGCCATCTGTGCAACCTCAATGCACGTTTACCGCTTAACAGCGTCGATACGCGGCACCGCATCAACAAGTCACTGCACCAAACCAAAATAACTATTCGGAATTGTCTCAGTAGGCCACAGCTGGACCACGACGTCCTTCATGGCAGATCCGGATATTTTGTGGAGCTCGACCCACTAGGCCATATGTTCATTCAGCAATAGCGGATGCTTTGGCATGCTGAATTGCGGCCAGAAAAGCTTCTCCATTGCATGTCCTTGTTGAGCTTGGTAAAACTGCGTCGCATCGGAGACACTCTTCGGGAAGTCCAAGAATGCGTCTGGAGAAATCCACATTTGATTATGCGTGGCATACTTCGGATCACCGAATTTAGTCTGTAATAAGAAGGGCTTACCGGCCGCTATGTCCCCAGCTTGCCGGATCTCCTCCCGAGCCGCTCTAGACTCGGACCATGCTTCTCTCGCCTCTTATAAGGCCTTTTCGAGATTGGCTGTTTTGACTTTGTTATCCTTTTTGAGGAATTCACATCCGACAGTGGCATCCTTTAGCTCGCGCACCATGGTAGATATTCTCTCCTCCCACCGGCACTGAGCAGCCTGTTCAGCTTTCAACTCAGTAGCTGCCTTCTTGGCAACTGCATCACTCATCCTGGCTTGCTCCTTGGCCCGGATGAGCTCAGCCCGCAGGTTCTCAACTACGGCAGCACCATCTGTAGTTATGCATATCTTAGTATATAATTCTCAGCTTCATGCACATATTATACATACATATACTGACTGCCCCAAAACATACCTTTCGCCTCGTCGAGCCGCCTGTTAATAAGTGTGATGTCATCATTCGCCACATCAAGTTTCTGCTTCAGACCTGCAACCTCTGTAGCATGGGCAGCCGCCACGGACGTAACAGCCTATGTTCCAATTAATTACATTATTTCTTGAGCATATCTTTTTGATCCTCTGCTCGCCTCCCTTTGGATGCCAACCAGAGTCTCAGGGCTACTACCTATACACAGATACATTTGGCACGTAGAAGTGCAATTGAAGATATTACAATGCATACCTCGAAGCCTCTTAGCAGGCTCATGAAGGCATCATTCAATCCGCTTCTCGCGGACAGAATCCTCTCAACACTATTAGAAAAAAGGTTGTTAGTGGCGCACCTGTTTTTGCTATTAATGGCGCACTATAGGTGCGCCACTATTAACACGCCACTAGTAACAAATAGTAATGGCGCACCTCTAGTGCGCCATTAGTATCCCAGATAATAGTGGCGCACCTGGTAGTGCTCCATTACTACGTCCAACAGTGTGCCATTACTATGCCTCCTAGGGGGCCATATTTACCTTCACGTATGCCCCCAAGTGCACCATTACTATGCCCCATAATGCACCACTGGTATTTAGCCCTGGTGCGCCACTAATGCTTAATACGGTGCGCCACTACTATGAATATTAGGAATTATTACTTTTTGCTTTTCTGGTATTTGCACAGGTTACAAAATATCTGGTGCACAGGTTACAAATACATGTTACACAATGTAGAATATAAACATCACACAATAGAATTCATCATATTAGTCTCCAAATTCGAAATAGCGAACAAAGTTCAAACATTAGCCAAGTTTAGGTCTCAAGACATTAGCAAAGTTCATCATATATATTAGCCGAGTTTTTCGTCACGTTACAAAGTCGATATCGATCATCTAAACTACCATAACATAGAAGAGAGTTGCGGTCACGATGAGCATCATCGCGATGAAACTGGTCTTCATCCGGTTCCTCCTCCGCTCCCTCCTCTCTCCCGCTATATAGCACACGTATCTAGCTTCCGCCTCCGCCCTAGTGGTGTACCCTTTGTAACTGTTACCACTGAAACAGTGAACCTGTCTCCGACACTCCTCCCAGTCGTCGTAGACTCCGGGAACCTTACCCTTGTACACGACATACGATGGCATCTCTATGCACTAGATAAACAAAACGTTAGTAGCAATTCACAGACATTATATATGCATTATATAAGTATGCAACAAAAGGATCGGAAGAGAAAATCAACACATTAATAGCACGATTCATGGTCCTACTAATAAATAGCATCGATTACATTTAAGTTGAACGACTATCCAAACTAAAGAGACATACAAGTTCATTAAAGTTTAATTACAACATTACTAATCGATATTTTAGAACTACATAGCATCATTACTTTCGACTCGACTGAGGGACCGGATTGTGGATGAAGCCGTCGTCTTTCGTGATGGTCATGAAATCGCGATCGTTGTCAGCCTGCATTTGTAGCATTGTTTCTATTTCACTATTGGACGGTTGATATTTGAGGTAGAACTGCCCCGAGGTACGAAGGACATCTTGATGGATGATTTTCGGAAACTCCGACTGGATGCGAAAGAATTCTTGTCTGATGTCCGCGTCTTGGATTGCGACAAGCATGTGGCCCAATCTTTGAGATTAGTTGGTAGCAGAAGGTGATTATGGTCCCGTACGATCGCCCGCATGTGATGGAGGGCGTAGTAGGCATCCTTCTGACTGCCAGGCGGCTGCTTGACGCAGGGGAACGTCGTTACGTGGGTGAACATGTGCTTGACGTACCTAGAAATTTGCCTCCTGAAGGTGCCTCTAGATCTGGCGTAGCCGGGGAGAGCATCATCAAGAACTTTCTTGATATTTGTGTAGTCTTTCTTTGACTGACGGTCCGAGTCATAATACGTGGCCATGGAATATTTCAGGACTAAGAGGATGAGTGTGCAATGTGTGTCACTTCACAAAACACAGAATGTTAAAAAAAGAACGATCAAAATCTAAGAAATCACGTGTTATGGGGCGGTGAGGGGATGACTTACTCGGGAAAGTAAGGCATGAGGAAGTTACCTTATGTGGGTTCACCAGAATGATGCCTTCGAGGTATGAACTCGTGACTCGCCGGTCCCCAGCGCTGCCCAAGATCTTGGCACGCATGTATAAGTGGTCGACTATCATGATCTCCGGGGTCTTGTCTCCAATGATCCGCATCTCCATACTGAGCGAAAATAGCCGAATGAAGGTGTAGTGCAGCGGATGAAGGTTAAACATAGCGAAGATGTCATCAAACCACAGGACGATCATACCCCCATTGGTGCTATCGACAAAGCCCTTGACCTCTAGCACCTTGGCCACGAAAACCGGGTATGCCACCTCATTCTCGTAGAGACGCCGCTACTCCATAGAAACAACACTGTCATGCAGACTCCGCATAGCACTGGTTGCAGCATTGAGCAGATTAGTCGGTAGCATCGGCCTACCCACCACATGCACCCTCCTCGAGATATCCTTAGGTGAAGGTGGCTCGTCCTGACCACAGATCATACTCGGTGCCGGCTGGCTAGCACCCTTGTATTTTTTTCTTTTCCGTCCCTTCTGCTTCTTCTGCTATAATAGGATTGAGTTCTACTCGGAGACCACCTTCTTGAGCGTGTTGGGGCTAATAATATTTCGCACCTTGGCTATCTGAGGCTCGGTGAAGGCGGCAGCTGGAGGCGTCTCCTGAGAACTGAACACCAGACGACGCCTATTGCAATTGGGTTTCTCCACGGTACCAGCTAGATCGCGGTCGTCTTTTGCAGGGTTGGGTTTTTGAGAAGGAGGCCCCAAGAATTCATCATCGTACCCATGTTCATTGAAGTAATTATCAACGTTGGTAAATGTACCATCATCGTTCGGATCCTGTGCCATGTGCATGTCCGGATGAGCTGACGGCGGTAGTGTTGCGGCGGTCTTGCCATGGCTTGGCACCGGCACGACTGGCGGTGTTATCTGTGGGGTGGTGTCCCCCGCCCCCAAATGAATCTGGCTCTTCGGCTAAAGCATGGACCAGCTTATGCAGGCGCTGAGGGTCATCACATCATCTTCGTCGGCCCCAGGAGGTCGATATGGAGGTAACAAGTCGTCGCAGCCCCGCAGCACCCGAACTAGTTGAACCCTATACGTGGTGGGTGGCATCGGATTACCATGGAACACGTGGTTGCCCGGTTGAATGATTCTGTCCTTGGGAACATCGATCAACTCGCCTTCCATGAAGTGCAGGAGAGTGCATGGAATGTCGGCGGCGCCCTGCGAAAACATGTGAGGCGTCAGGGATGCCCAGCAAAGGCAAGGAGATGAAGTCATCGTCTGAGGCTTAGTTACCGTGATGGCGTCGAGCTCGGCTAATGTCAAGGCACCGCCAACGGTGGGCGTGCAAGTGACGGAGGGGCCGATTGCTGCCGAGGTGCCGGCCGGCGTATTCTTCCCACACCCGGGTGCATTAAGCTCCAATGTCGGTGCCGACGCCGGAGACACCAATGTTGCCTCCGCCGGAGACACCAATGGCGCCGGCGCGTTGTGCGAGTTGCTACCCTTGAAGCTGGGAATCAGGGGCGGGGCCTGTTGGCCGCCCACAATCCATGCCTGCAGCCCCTCAAGCAAGGTAGGCATAATGGCGGTGATCGTCGCTCCCAGTTGGTCTCGCACTTGCTCTTCGACTATCTCCGGAATCCACGCCACTTGTGCCTTGAGTTCTTTAACCTCGCACTCCTGGCTTTTCGAGCTGGTCTTTCTCTCCTTTCGCCCAGCAGTATAGTATTCCGACCATTTCGTGGACAAGCCTTTGCCAGCCACATGACCAGCTGACGACGGCTGAATGAACTTACCCTTGTGTTTCATTACGTTCAACGCCCTATTTAACGTGGTGTCCCAAGGGGAGCTCTGAGACGACCCCGCGCTACTGCTTTTTGTTTCCTGCGGAAGGAACGTGAACCATTTAGAAATTTGGCTTCATTAATTAGAATGCAACCATATGGAGATAATTACGTGGGGGTGTATTCCTTACCAGAACACGCTCAAGCGCCTTGGTCTTCGGATCCGTGGGAAGCTCCTTTGTTACCGGGTCCACCTTGTACCAGGCCCTGACATAGTTCTTGGTCTGCTTGTCACGGTATTTATTGAAGAGGGGCAGTAGGTCTTGCTTGGCATGCTCCGCGTCCTCCTTGTCCCATATAGGTTCCGCCAATCTGTAACCGCCGGGACCGAGTTTGTGGACCCCTAAGTTCAAGTCCCGCATATCTTTCCCCCACTGACTTGATTCCGAGGATGCGTTGCTCTCGCACTTGATCTTAAACTCCGGGTAGTCAGCTCCGCTGATCGAAGGATATGTCTCCTTAATCTTCTCATAACTATCACCACTTAGAATCCTTCTCTTCACCGCTGCTCTCCAAGTAGCCAGGGCCGTGCTCATCTTCGTGAGGGCGACACTATTCACTTTATTCCCTGAGAGGTGTGTGTTTGCGAAGTCACCGGGGAACTTGTATCGTTCGTGTAGCTTCATGAAGAGGAGGTTGCCCAAATTCCCTCGGTCACGATGCCTTAGGTTCTCGGTGTTGATCGAGATGGTGCTTCGGAGAATGCACCCGAGTTGTCCCACGTACCCACTAACTAATTCTTTGGGCGCCGTTGGTTTCCCACTGGAGGACACTTCAGTAAATTCCTCCTTGACGGTGCCGAGCATGTTCGGGCGCCGGTTCTTCCGTTGCCTCTTCGGTTGGCTGCCATCTGTGCGTTCGCTGCCATCATAAGTGGTGGCATCCCCGGCGGCACCATCAGTGGTGTCATCCCCGACACCACTACGAGTTGTGTAGTTGGGATCGGTGTCTTCCGCGGCGTCCTCATAGCGGTGAGGTTCTTCCTCCATCTCTTGGGACAGCTCCCAGAATGCCTTGCCAGAACCGCCGGCCTCATCGTTGTTAGCCATGTTCGCTCTAAATAGGAAAAAAGGCTACTAGAGTTATTTCTTAAATGCAGTCTAGGGAAAAAATAAATCAACAAGTCAATATATCAGGACCCATCACATCTTCATAGACTCGATGGGTCCTCAAATGCCATTTGTCGGGTGGTAGGTGCGACATACGCCAACGGGTGGCTTATCATTGTGGGTGCCAGTAAGACGTCGCCGGTGCTTGGAAGTGGGATGAGGCGAAGACATGCACGACGGTGAATCTTACCCAGCTTCGGGGCTCTCCGTGGAGATAACACCCCTACTGCTGCTCTGCGGGGTCTCCGCATGATCACTAGATGAACAAGTAGCTACACGATGCTCCTTGAGCTGTTTGGTGAGAAGAAGAAGAAGGGCATGGCTAGCTCTCCTCCCCTCTCTATATGGTGTCTAGAACTAGCTTGGATCCACCCTTTGCATGGGTGCCCCGGGGGGTTTATATAGGCCTACCCCCTGGGGTACAATGGTAATCCGGCTGGGCGTGGGGCCCAGCCGTCTGTGTCGACGCTCGCCGGCCTCTGCGCCAGCTGCTGGGGCCCGCCGGCTGGTGGGTCCCGCCGGCTGCCGGCTCCTTGGTAGACAGGCAGGCCCCACTGTCTAGGGCCTTGTCGGTGGCTGGTTACTGTTGCCTCGACCTGGTGATGAGGGCTTCACTGAGGTCAGCGTGGCTACAGCGCCGCCGCCTGGCGGGCGATCGCTGTAGCCTCACCGCGTCTTGTCTCCTTAATGGGGCGTCTCCTTTGAGGGAGGGGGCAAGCCGGCTGCGGGGAGACAGCCCCGTCTCGGGCCGACTGGGGGAGGCCTGGCCGCCTTCGGGCGTCTCTCTGCCTGAAGGGGCCCACCGCCCGTGGGCCGCGCTGGCAGCCCGTCGTGGATAACATCAGGGTCAGCATGGCAACAGTGTCGCGCCGGACGGGTCATGGCCACCCCGTACGGCGCACTGTGCCAGGCGTGCTCTGGTATTCGGGGGTGGCAGGCTTGACTGTAGCCATGCCCTGTCACATCGCCGTTATGTGGATGCAGACTTCGAGGGTACGATCTTGACCGCTTGGTGGGAGCCGGCCTCTTGGAGTCCGCCTTCTCGTGGCCGGCTTCTCGGAGCCGGCCCTCCCACAGCTTTCTTCATGAGGGCTAAAGTCGGGCCGCCTTCCGATAGTCGGCCTGGGAGACAGCCGGCAAGGGGAAGGCGGCCCCACGTCTTGGATTCTTGAGGGCCGGATCGGCTCATAATTTTTTCAGAAGTGCCAGGGGGAGCCGGCTAGGCTACCCGTGGTCATTTACTCTGACAGTAGTCCCAGAAGCTGATCGAGCTTCGAGGCTGACAAAGGGACGAGAAGCTTGGTCAGCTTCCTATCCTGGGGGCCGGCTTTGCTTGTGCGCGCCGTCTTCGGAAAGCTCCGTTTCTCGTAGGCGGGAACGCGGGTCGGCCTGTGAGCTGACTGCGCGCCATCCCGCGGGCCACGTGGCAAGGAAATCCTGCCAACGCACGCACGCGATGGGACACCACCGAAGGCCCGGGCCCGCCACTCCTAAGCCTCGGCCCGAGCACGGATCTTCTGCGGCCCACACGGACTGCTCGCCTTCCAGCGGCGGTTTTATTACGCCATCAGGGCGCAATAATCACGGGACGTTGGGGAGTGGGCGCAGCTGATCCCACGTTCCCCCATAAAACGCCTCCTTGGCTCGCCGTGTGGGTCTAGAAGTAGGGGGAGGAGGGGGAGTGGCAGAGGCTCGCACGCTCTCCCTCGCTCCGCCCCTTCTCGCCTTCCTTCTTCTTCCCTTTGCCGCCGCAGCAACCCATTGCTGCGCCGTTCCGCCGTCGGGCCTCTCGGTTCCTTTGGTCCCGCCGTAGCGGGGTCGTGCGCGTCTCCGCCGTTGCATCGTCTTGCTCCTCGCCGCGTCGCTCCCATGGCGTTATCGAGCTCGTGGGATGGCTCCAACGTCCACGAGGACCACATCAAGTTCCTCCGCCGGACGCGGCGCCTGCTGGGCGAGAACTTCGTGCGGGTTCGTCAAGCGCCGGCGAGGGAGATTTCGCCGGCACCGGAGGAGGGCGAGCGGGTGATCTTCCGCTCGCACTGCCTGCGCGGCTTCGGCCTCCCGGCGAGTGGATTCCTTCGAGCTTTCCTTGAATTCTACCACCTCCAGCCGCATCACCTCACGCCCAACGTGGTGATGCTGCTATCGGCTTTCGTCACCCTGTGTGAGGGCTTTCTTGGGGTTCTCCCCACTCTCGAGCTCTGGGGAGAATTCTTCCAGAGCAAGCTCGGCACCGTCGTCGCGGGCGTGCCCGCCCCCTACGGAGCCTTCATTGCCATGAGGTGCACGGGCGAGAACAATCCGTTCCCGCCCATCCCGCTGATCCAGTCGGTGAAGCTCTGGCAGAAGTCCTATTTTTACGTGAAGAACGTCGCCCAGCAAGGCGACTACGTCAACCTTCCGGCTTACGTAGCCGGCCCGCCAGCTGGGAGGCAACCTTCGTGGAGCTACCGGGCCAGGTCGTTGTCTCAGGCCGGGAACGCAGCCGTCTCCCGGCTCCGGGTGATGACCCAGTCGGAGGGCCTGACCGGAGCCGACTTGGTGGCCGCCTTCATGGAGTGCCGAGTACTTCCGCTCCAAGGCCGGCCTCACATGATTTGCCAGATGAGCGGCCGCTTCGACCCGTGCCGGCTGAGCACCAGGGAGATGCCTCATGCAGAGGTGTCTTACATGGTGAACTACATCTCCAACTGCAAGCTCGCCGAGGATTGGCGATATGGCAAGGGGCCGTATTCTCGCGCCAACCCTCCGCCTGCCGTAAGTTTTTCTTCTTTTCTTCCTTTTTGTAGCCGGCCTCATGATGGCCGACCTCTGATCAGTTGGTTTGCCCTTAGCAGAACCATCTTCTTCCGCCGACGCCCGGGGCCGCAGGGGTAGAGCGCCAGCTCCTCCCCGACCGCACGGTAGACGACGCCGATGATCCGGACCTGGGAGCGGCCGCCATGGAAGATTCCATCGTGGGGGAAGGCGACGAGGCAGGAGGCGCGGGGCTCGGGGCCAGCTTGGAGGACTGGCCGGATGACGACGAGGTTGAAGCCGCCCCGCACCGCCAGCCGGCGCTTGATCATCAAGGCGCGGGCCCGTCTGCCGCGCCGGGCCGCGTCGACCTTCTTCGGCAGCCGGCCGAAGAAATCCAAGGCTTCCACGGCGGCGACCAAGCGGGATGAGGCGGCCGTGAAGGCGGCCCGCTTCCGCAAGGCGGTGAAACAGCCGCAGGCGATCTCGGCATAAGTCGTCGAATGTCTTGTATATTTTTTGTTGTCCTTTTCGATTGAAGCTCTTCTAAGCCTTTCTTTGCTCGCCGAGCAGGGCACCGCTTTCCCTTGAGTGAGGTCCTGGCGGCTCCGTACTCGGGCCGACTGGAGGGACCTCAGGCTCCTGTCGCATGGATCCCCGCGCCGACCTTAGGGAGGCCACGGAGCGGAACACACGGGAGGCGCGGGAGGAGCGTGAGGCGGCGGAGCGAAGGACCGCCCAGGCGGCGAAGGAGCAGGCCGACGCGGCGGCCGAGGCCCGGGCGGAGGCGGCAGCCGCGGAGATGGAGGCGGAGGCCTCGCACAACCAGCCTCCGTTGCTCGTCGTTCCCCTCTGCGCCGTGGCCCCCGACATCCCCGTGCCCCCGTCGGAGGAGGTCGACCAAGACCCGCCGGTGATGGAGAGGAGGGAGGACCACGTGGTCTTCGTGGAGGGGGTGCCGCAAACGGCGCCGACTGGAGCGGGCCAAAGCGGCCACTCAGCCGCAGCGCCGGAGCAGCCGGCCGGGGGCGAGCCGGAGGCAGGGGCCGGCCTCGAGGTGCAGCCGGCATTGCGCCGGCGCGCGGGGGGAGGCACCTCCGCGCCGGAGCCGCACCGAGCTGCGGGCGCCAGCCAGACGGCGGAGGCCCTGGAGGCGGCCAGCGTTAGCACGTCCGAGTGGACTCCGAGCGGTGGGACGGGCGAGATGAATGCGGCGGCCCAGGAGGTCCGGAACCGGCTTCAAGCCCAGGCCGCTTCGCTGCAGCGATGCACCCAAGAGTTCCTCGCGACACGGGCCGTCATCCGGGTGAGCCTTCTGGCCTTGGTTATTTTACTCTTTTGATTTCTTCCGTGTCGAGCGCGTCAGCGCACCCACTGGGTGTAGTCCCCAAGTTCCGAGTCGGCTGTTGCGCAGGTGGCTTGGAACTTACTAGGTCCTGACAACTATCTTATCCTCGCCTCCTGTCTGATCTTCCAGGAGTATCATAACCTCCGCGGTGCTGCCTTCAACTCCCAGGCTCAGGAGCTAGGCCGGAAAACCAAGGACCTGACCAGCAGCCGGAGTGTGTGCTTTGTTTCGTTCATCTCCTGTGGGGGCGCGTCAGCGCACCCACTGGGTGTAGTCCCCGAGATTCGGGCCGACTACTAAGCAGTCGGGTCGGATCTTCCTTGACGACTTCTTCCTTATTGATTTTTCCTTTGTCTTCGTGCTTGCAGGAGCCAATGCCGACTTGAGGGGGCAGCTCAGCAGGGCCCAGGCCGCCCTTCGCGCCAAGGAAGCCGAGTACAGCGCCTTGGTCCTGGAGCGTGACCGCCTGGCCAAGAAGTTGGCCGACCAGGAGGAGAGCCACAAGGCGGCCCTGAAGAAGGCGTAGGACAGCGAGGACGCCCTGAAGGCCGACTTCAAGACCGAAGCGGTGGGCTAGGCTGAGGCAAAACAAGCACTGAGCGAGGGCTTCGGTCGTATCGAGGATCTGATCGATGGTAAGCCGCCTTCCTCATTCCTTGCTTGCCCATTGCCCCCTGATTTGTGTTCCGACTTGTGCTGCTTTTGTTCTCTGTGCAGACTACTTTCCCGGCTACTCCGTCTTTGCCACCCAAACCATCGAGGCCCATCGCGAGGCGCGCCGACAGACGGGGGCTGAAATCGCGCCGGACGCGAGCCGGACGCTTGAGGAGCAACTCTTGGCGGTCCAAGCCCGGCTGCAGCCGGACCACCGCATGCTCCGCCGCCTCCAGCGCGCCGGGGCGCAGGTGTTGGCCGCCCTCTGGCCAGGCGAAATGATTCCCCGCACCCCGAGTCGGACTGCCGACTGGCTGGAGGTTGCGGTTGGCCGCTTCGAGGCCTGGAAGGCATAGGCGGCCCGTCTTGGAGCTGGGCGGGCGCTGGAGTTCGTCCGAGCCTGGTATCCCGGGCTGAACCTGGACCAGCTGCACACCTGGCGGCTGGAGGCCGACAAGAAGATGGAGGAGGTGCGGCTGGCTATCGCTCAGCGTGCCTCAACGATTGCCGAGTGCACTGACATCAGCGTCTTCGCTCCTGAAATAAATGACGATGGCGTTGCCCAGCCGGAGGAGTGGTTCGGGCTGGACCCGGCAGCGGGTGAGGACTCGGCAGAGGAGATCGCCTCCAGCGATGAAGGCGAAGACGACGAAGGAGAGGAAGGCGAAGACGTTGAGCCGGCCGGTGAAGCGGCCAGCCAGCCTCAGCCTGACCGTGCCTCCAGCAACGAGGCGCGTTCTAGAGCGCCCTCTGCGGGAGGCGGTGATCATGCCGAGGTTCGCCAGCCGGCCACTCCTCCAGCCGGCACTGCCATCTCAACCGACCTGCCCGACTCGCCAGTCGCTCCCTTGGCTTAAACTTCCGTCCTTGCTTTTCCTGCTTGTTACCCTTTGAACATTTTTTATTAAACTTGCACAGTTCCACCCACTGGGGGTGTATTCGAACTATGTTGTATGCTGGCCTTTTGAAGGCCTTTTGTGTAAATATGATCGTGTGCGTGTTTGGTTTCCATTCACGTATGCTTTTTATCCTTAGGCTGTTTCCTTTGCCGCCTTCCCCTTTTGGGAAGGCAAGTACTCGAGCTTTCTTAGATTGAAGCGAGGTGAATGGAAGCCGGCCGGCCGGCTACTCTGATAGTCGGTCGGTGGTGGGAGAAAAACCGGCTTTTGTTATATTAGTCCGTTAGTCCCTAGCCGTTTTTCGTGTGGGCGTCCTTTCCTACCTTTAACTCTTGCCAGCCGGACAGCCGGTTCTTCGAACTGCGACTTTTGGCAAGAGAAGGCTTGGGTGCCGGCACACTACTTGTCTGACCGCGGGTAGGACTTTTAATATAACTCCAGGTGGCCAGTCCCCGGGCCGACTAGTCAAACCCGGTGCCGGGCGAAAAAAGTGAATGTAATGACAAGGTCATAAGCATGATATTCTTCATTTATAGATAAAAGACAGCAGTCCCCGAGCTCTCCTCGGGGGGCCTATTGTCTCGTACTTAGTACAAAAGTTAGCGTGATACATACTGCATTTCACCTGTAAAATCTTTGGAGGAGGTTGGCGTTCCATGGTCGTTCCGACTCCTTGCCGGAATCATCTCTCTTGCGTGCCTTCGGCTTCTGCGCGTCGATCAGGTAGTAGGAGCCGTTGCCTAAAGCTCTGCTAATGATGAAGGGGCCCTCCCAAGGTGCCGAGAGCTTGTGTTGGCCGGCTGTTCGCTGGATCAACCGGAGCACAAGATCGCCCTCTTGGAAGGATCTTGGCCTGACCTTCCGGCTGTGGTAGCGGCGCAAGCCCTGCTGGTAGATGGTGGGCCGACTGAGGGCTAACAGTCGGCCTTCTTGCAGCAGGTCGACGCCGTCTTCTCGTGCTTCCTTGGCCTCCGCCTCCGTGTACATGGTTATCTGAGGCGAGTCGAACTCGATGTCAGTTGGGATGACCGCCTCGGCAACATACACGAGGAAGAAAGGAGTGAAGCCGGTTGACTTGTTTGGGGTAGTGCACAGACTCCAGAGGACGGCCGGCAGCTCATCGAGCCAACAGCCGGCTGAATGTTCCAGTGGTACGACCAGTCGGGGCTTGATGCCGAAAAGGATGAGGCCGTTGGCTCGCTCGACCTGGCCATTTGACTGCGGGTGGGCAACGGACGCTAAGTCCAACCGGATGCCTTGCATCGCGCAGAAACGTGCCAAGGCTCCCTTGGCGAAATTCGTGCCATTGTCGGTGATGATGATGTGTGGCACGCCGTACCGAGTTGTTATATCTGCGATAAATGTCACGGCAGTCGGCCCATTCAGCTTCTTGATCGGCTTTGCCTCAATCCATTTGGTGAATTTGTCCACAGCGACAAGCAGATGTGTCATGCCGCCGCGCGCCATCTTGAATGGGCCCACCATATCCAGTCCCCAAACGGCGAAGGGCCAAGTGAGGGGAATGGTCTTGAGTGCCAAAGTCGGCATGTGTTGCTTGGAGCTGAAGAGTTGGCACCCTTTGCAATGTTTAACTAACTCCTTGGCATCATCCAAAGCAGTCGGCCAAAAGAAACCATGGCGGAAAGCTTTGGCGATGAGTGATCTTGAGGCCGCATGGTGGCCGCATTCTTCTTGGTGGATGTCTCTGAGGATTGCAATGCCCTTCTCTTGCTCGACGCATCACTGGAGGACTCCAGTGACACTGCGCTTGACGAGCTCTCTGTTGACGATTCTGTATGCTCCGGCTCGGTGTTGGACTTGTCTTGCCTCTGTTTCTTCAGCCGGTAGATCTTGGTTTTTTAGGAAGTTGAGGATGGACTGAGCCCATGACGGAGCTGCGACTTCTTCTATTGCCAACACGGCTACTGCGACCAGGGCGGGCGGGCTGGGTGGTGAAATGCTCGAGTCGGCCGCCGCCTGTTGTGTTGGTGCAGTCTCCAGGCCGACTACCGCAGTCCCTGAGCCGGGTGTGGCAGTCCCCGGGTCGGGCGTAACTACGGAAGTCCCCGAGCCGCCTATTGACGTCCCCGGGCCGACTGTCGAAGTCCTCGGGTCACCTGCTTGGTTCTTCGAGCCGGATCCGGCCGCGTCGAGGTCAGGCGGCACGAAGATGGAATCGGACTCTGGAGACGGCTTGATAGATGGCTTGAGGAGACGTTGCAGAGAGACACCGGTTGGTATTGCCTGCCGAGTGGAGCCTATACGAGCCAGGGTATCAGCTGGCTCGTTGTCGGCTCGCGGTACGTGGAGGAACTCGCATCCTTCAAAGTACCCGTTGATCTGCTGAACGAGGAAGCGGTAGCTTGCCATATTTGCGTCCTTAGCGTCCCAGTCGCCGGATGACTGCTGGACTACCAAGTCCGAGTCGTCGTAACATAGGATCCGGCGTATGCCGAGCTCTTTGGCAAGCCGGAGCCCGTGTATGAGCGCCTCGTACTCGGCCACGTTGTTGGAGGCGGCAAAGTGAATTTGCAGCGTGTATCTGAGCTTGTCGCCTTTGGGAGAGGTGAGGATGACGCCGGCTCCCAAGCCGGTGCGCATCTTGGACCCATCGAAGTGCATGTGCCAATGAGTGGAGTCGGGAGCTAGCGGCAGGTACTGGGTCTCGGCCCAGTCGACGAGGAAGTCGGCCAATGCTTGGGACTTGATGGCGGTGCGAGCCTGGTAGAAGATCGTGTAGGGGGCCAGCTCGATGGCCCATTTCGCCACCCGGCCGGATGCATCCCGGTTGCCTATGATTTCGGCAAGCGGGGCGGTGCATACAACCGTGATGGGATGCTCTTGGAAGTAGGGCTTCAGCTTCTTGGCGGTGAAGTACACGCCATAGCACATCTTCTGGTAGTGCGGGTAGTTCTGCTTCGAGGTAGACAACACCTCGCTCAAATAGTACACCGGCCTCTGGACCGGCTGGGCTCAGCCTCTTCTGGGCGCTGGACTACGATGACGGTGCGGACCACCCAGCTGGTTGCAGCAATGTAGAGGAGCATGGGCTCTTTCTCAGTCGGCGCTGCCAGGACAGGCGGCCTGGCCAGCATCTTCTTCAGCTCGTGAAAAGCTTGGTCGGCTTGGTCATTCCACTCGAAGTGATTGGTCTTCTTCATGAGGCGGTAGAGGGGGAGAGCTTTTTCTCTGAGCCGGCTGATGAAGCAGTTTAGGGAGGCCAAGCACCCGGTGAACTTCTGGACGTCTCGAAGCTTGGTGGGAATCGCCATCCTCTCAATGGCCTTGATCTTTACAGGGTTGCATTCGATGCCGCATTCGGAGACCAGGAAGCCTAGGAGCTGGCCGGCTGGCACTCCGAACACGCATTTCTCGGGGTTGAGCTTGATCTAGAACCAGCGCAGGTTCTCAAATGTTTCCTTGAGTTCTTCCAGCAAGGTGCCGCGCTTCTCCGTCTTCACCACAATGTCGTCTAGGTAGACGTGGGCATTTCTGCCGAGCTGCTTGAGGAGGCACTTCTGCATGCAACGCTGAAAAGTGGCACCGGCATTTCTTAAGCCGAATGTCATGGTCAGGTAGCAGAAAGCTCCGAATGGCGTGATGAAGGCAGTCTTCAGGCAGTCAGCCGGATCTAGCTTTATCTGGTGGTATCCTGAGTAAGCGTCCAAGAAACTCAACAGCCCGCATCCGGCCGTGGAGTCTATCACTTGATGAATCCTTGGCAGGGCAAAGGGATCTTTGGGGCAGGCCTTGTTGAGGCTCGTGTAGTCTATGCACATGCGCCACTTGTTGTTCTTCTTTAGCACGAGGACCGGGTTGGCGAGCCACTCTGGAAAGAAAACCTCCATAATGAAGCCGGCTACCAGAAGTCGGGCTATCTCCTCTCCCACAATCCTTCTTTTCTCCTCCGACAGTCGGCGGAGGGGTTGTTTGACTGGTTTTGCGCCTTCTCGGACGTGTAGCTTGTGCTCGGCGAATTCCTTCGGAACAACTGGCATGTCCTTAGGGGACCATGCAAAGATATCCCGATTCTCACGGAGGAAGTCGGCGAGCTCGCCTTCCTATTGGCTGTTTAGGTTTGCCCCGATGACGACAAACCTTTCTGGGTGCTCGGGGTCAAGAGGTATCTTCTTTGTCTCCTTGGCCGGCTGGAAATATCCTTGGGCATCACACTCCTTGGGATCGGGGGACAAGGCCGGCTATTTGCCGGCCATGGCCAGAACTCGGTCCAACATCTTCTTGTCTTCGGCAATCACAAGGGACTCGGCCAGCCGGCTGCTGGCTGCAGCACACTCGGAAGATTTCTTGTAATCGCCGGCTACGGTGAGGATGCCCTTGGTGCTCGGCATCTTCATCTTGAGGTAAGCATAGTGGGGAACAGCCATGAACCTGGCCAAGGCAGGACGGCCAAGCAATGCATGGTAGGGGCTCTCCAGGTCCACCACTTCAAACCAGATCGCTTCTCGGCGGAAATGACCTTGTCTCCAAAGAGTACATCAATCTTGATCTTGCCAATGGGGGCACAGGACAGGCCAGGTACAATGCCATGGAACACAGTCCGAGTAGGCATGAGTTGCTTCGTCTTGACATTCAGCTTCTCCAGGGTGTCACAGTACATGATGTTGATGTTGCTCCCGCCGTCTATCAGCACTCAGGAGAAACGGGCGGCGCATCTGTCCGTTGCAAGGGTGGCATCCAAAACCAATGCATAAGAGCCGGGAGATGGCATCACCTCTGGGTGGTCGGCCCGGCTCCAGCTAATAGGCTTTTCTGACCAGTGCATGTGCTCGGCAGGGTTGGCAGCGACCACGTTGACTTCTTGGTGCTCTTGGCGTCTGCTACGCCGGCCTTCAGGCTGGCTTGTAAAGACAACGTAGGTGGCATGCTCGTCGGGGAACTCATCGTGCACGGCTCCGATTGCTGGCCGAGCGGTCGGCGGTTGCAGAGCCGGAGGCGGCGGACCGGCAGGCGGAGGTGGCGTGAGCCCTTTGCCTTTGGAGATTCGGGTGAGCCAGTGGCACTTCCGGGTTGTGTGGTTGGACGGCTTCGCGCCGCTGTGGAACTTGCATGGGGCGTCGAGAGTTTGCTCATAGGAGAAGGCCGGCTGCCAAGCCGGCTTGCCGCCCCTTTGCTTCGTGGGTGCGGGACGCCCTTCGGGCTACTCGTCTTCGACTGTGGCCACCTGCTGACTAGTGGAGGGCGGCACGGGGCCCTTGCGCTTGTGGTCGTTCGGGTGTGGGCGTCAGCCGGAGTCCCCAGCCGGCGTCTTGGGCGCCGGGTTGAGTACTTTCCCGGACGCGTCTACCCGGAGTTCGGTCTTCATTGAGGAGTCGGCGGTGGCGTTCTTGTCCGCTATAACCAGAAGCTCGTCGAGGGTAGTCGGCTCGTCGCAGAGGAGCTTGTGCTTGAGGAGGGTGCCTTCTCGGCATCCGGCGGTGAAGTATTCTATGGCTTGCACCTCGTGCGCCCCTTCGCAAGAATTGCAGAGCTCGGCCCAACGCGTGAGGTAGTCGCGAGTGGACTCGGCGGGGCCTTGTACGCACAAGGAGAGCTTTTTGGGCTTGGGGGCCCGCTTGTAAGTGCTGGTGATCTTGCAGACGAAGGCCTCCGTGAAGTCTAGCCAGTTGTTGATGTTGTAGGGCCTGAGGCTATTGAGCCAGGTCCGCGCCGTGCCTTGCAGCATGAGGGGCACGTACTTCACGGCAACGCGCCTGTTGCCGTTTGCTATGCGAACCGCTGTGGAGTAGTCGATTAACAAATCTTCCGGCTTCATGGAGCCATTGTACTTGGGCGTGTCTCTTGGGAGCGAGAACCCTTTGGGGAAAGGCTTGTCACGGATTCGGGGGTCGAAGCAAGGCGGGCCGACATAGTCTTCTTCTTCTAGCGCTAGGGATCGTGCTAGGCGGTCGATCCGATGGCGGGCGTTGTTCTCGCCGACTCCTTCACGGAGACGTAGTCGGCCGCTGAGAGTCGGATGCGTGACAGGCGGTGGGGTGGGATATCTCTCCCCGCAAGGCGGAGGCGGAGGCGGGTTGCCCCGCTGCTCCACGGCCCGGGGACGGCCTTCTGCGTCTCGCTCGATGGAGGTCCGGGTTCGGCTTCGGCTGGCAGCTTTCTCTTTCTCGTGCCACGCGCAGGTTTTACTCGTAGTCGGCGTCCGAGACGTCGCGCCGTGATCTCGGCATGGGGGAGGGCTTTCCATGCGGGCGTCGGCTTCGTGCCGCTGTGCGGCTGCATCGATTAGTTGCTGGATGCGTCTGGTCATGTGGGGAGTTCTTCGGCCTCCAGTTCGTCTAGCTCGTCTATGGCCGCCTGGGCGGCGCGCAGGTTCTCGACCGGAGTGGCGTAGACTGGGCGGTCGACTCCTAGCGTATCGGCGAGGGCAGCGTCGTGCTGTCTGACAACGCCGGCTCGGCTTGGCCCGCCTGGGGGCGGCGTGCCAAAGGCGGTGCGGTCGGCTTCGCGCTGGTGGGCCTCGGTGAGGCATCTCATGGAAGCCAACTTCCGGCCCTCCGTGAGGAGGGCGAGGCGGCGAGCCTCCAGTGCTTCGGCGTCAACATCGGCCGGGAGGGGGATGGACAAATCATGGACCGCTGCATGCGGGGCGTCAAGGGCGTTCTCGCCAGAAGCGCCGCCGTGGCCGATGACCATCACCTCGGTGGTGTCAGCATCGCAGCCATCGGCCCAGGGCAGCGGATCGTTGAAGATCGCGACGTCGGTGGGGAAAGTGTCGAGCGAGGCCGTGTCGGAGTCGACAGGCATCGGATCGGTGGAGCGAACAGACTCCAAGTCCACAACAGGCTCGCCGGAGACGTGGAGCTAGCCGAGGAGGTTGACGAGTTGGTTGGTGTCCGCGTCAGAGGCGAGCTCGTCGGAGATGAGGGTCTTGGCAAGGAGATCGGCGAGGCCGCTCGCTGCGCAGGCGTTGGTGATGCCTTACAGCGCGTCATGGCAAGCGCCATAGGGCGTGCCGGGCTGGCTACGCTCGCTGGGGAGGAAGAGGGTTCCCGTCCAGAACAGGTCTCCGGACGATGGTGCACCTGGCCCCACGGTGGGCGCCAAATGTCGGGTGGTAGGTGCGACATATGCCAACGGGTGGCTTATCATTGTGGGTGCCAGTAAGACGTCGCCGGTGCCTGGAAGCGGGATGAGGCGAAGACATGCACGCCGGCGAATCTTACCCAGCTTCGGGGCTCTCCGTGGAGATAACACCCCTACTGCTGCTCTGCGGGGTCTCCGCATGATCACTGGATGAACAAGTAGCTACACGATGCTCCTTGAGCTGTTTGGTGAGAAGAAGAAGAAGGGCACAACTAGCTCTCCTCCCCTCTCTATATGGTGTCTAGAACTAACTTGGATCCACCCTTTGCATGGGTGCCCCGGGGGGTTTATATAGGCCTACCCCCCGGGGGCAAAATGGTAATCCGGCTGGGCGTGGGGCCCAACCGTCTGTGTCGACGCTCGCCGGCCTCTGCACTGGCTGCTGGGGCCCGCTTGCTGGTGGGTCCCGCCGGCTGCCGGCTCCTTGGTCGACAGGCAGGCCCCACTGTCCAGGGCCTTGTCGGTGGCTGGTTACGATTGCCTTGACCTGGTGACGAGGGCTTCGCTGAGGTGAGCGTGGCTACAGCGCCGTCGCCCGGCGGGCGATCGCTGTAGCCTCACCACGTCTTTTCTCCTTAATGGGGCGTCTCCTTCGAGGGAGGGGGCAAGCCGGCTGCGGGGAGCCGGCCCTGTCTCGGGCCGACTAGGGAAGGCCTGGCCGCCTTCGGGCGTCTCTCTGCCTGAAGGGGCCCACCACCCGTGGGCCGCGCTGGCAGCCCGTCATGGATGACATCAGGGTCAGCATGGCAACAGTGCCGCGCCGGACGGGTCATGGCCACCCCGTACGGCGCACTATGCCAGGCGTGCTCTGGTATTCGGGGGTGGCAGGCTTGACTGTAGCCACGCCCTGTCACATCGCCGTTATGTGGATGCAGACTTCGAGGGTACGATCTTGACTGCTTGCTGGGAGCCGGCCTCTTGGAGTCGGCCTTCTCGTGGCCGGCTTCTTGGAGCCGGCCCTCCCGCGGCTTTCTTCATGAGGGCTAAAGTCGGGCCGCCTTCCGATAGTCGGCCTGGGAGACAGCCGGCAAGGGGAAGGCGGCCCCACGTCTTGGATTCTTGAGGGCCGGATCGGCTCGTAATTTTTTTAGAAGTGCCAGGGGGAGCTGGCTAGGCTACCCGTGGTCATTTACTCCGACTCCCTTCCTCATATACAACTAGTTATCCGCCTCAATCGATGGATTTTCTCACATTTTTCTGATTCAAATTAGATTTCGATGGCTGTTAGGTTATTCGGCATGTAATCTAAAATAATTAGAAAGTATAGGTTGTTTCTACTGTAATGCATTATTGACTTGTTATTTATGAGAACCAAAATAAATCCAACCATCTCAAAGTTTTGGACTGGTCCCAATTCTCAAACTGAACCACCACATGGACCGAAGCGCATTCAGCTCTATACTGTATGTATTCTGTTTGATCAACTTGCAAACCAGCCAGCATTGGGAAGTTCTAGTCTACTAGTAGAGGGGAAAACATGAGGAGCAGCTTGTAGGTTTGCTTGCTCCGATGGGATGGGATGGAGGATATAGCGGTAGCAACTCAAAGCCGTAGCAGTAGCACCCCTGTATCGTACATAGATTTATTTTTTGCCCTGCTTCTCTTACTAGTTTTAGCTTATCAAAGTGGATGTATGTATTACATGTTTTTGAAACTAGATTTGTATTGCTGGTAGGTTATTTTGTGTATGTGATCTAAAATAAATACAAAAATATCGGTTGATTCTACTCTAATGCATTATTAGTCTCAAAACTTCCAGTTATGTTTGCAATATTAACGGGAGTACACTACTAAAGTTAACAAATTGGGCATCTTCTAGGTCAAACTATAAATGTTGATTAATGTTTGTTTTGGTTGAGAATCGGGCACCTTCTAGGTCAAGAAAATTGGGCATGACCTTTGCTAATTTTCTTGACCTAGGAGTGCCCCATTCTCAACCGAAACAGAAATTAATCAACATTTCAGGAGAAAGGGGTCATTTCATAAGATCACAAGTTCAGAAGATCTACAGTAGCAGAAGCATCACAAGTTGACAAAATCACAAGTAGCACCAGCATCATCACAAGTAGTACAGCAGCAGCAGTGAATACAGTTTTTATAGCATGTACTTTGGGTTCGGTTCTCTCGAGAAAAAACAACAAAAGTGAACCAGATGACCCCTATCCTTCCAATTCCAAAGCATCATTGCTTGTAGTATACACCATCTATCTTCACATCATACAAGTGGCACCGAGCAGGACAACTATCTATCTATCAGGCCTCCCAGGGAATGCAAAATAGGTGATGGACTCACAACATCGACATGATCCCCATATGTTCGGACTATTTCAAGACTCGAACAGGACCTTAGAAAATGAAACAGTGGACAAAGTTGCACCTGCTACCACGGTGAAAAGACTCATTCGACCCGGAATCATGAACCATCGACTGTAACAAGACCATATATAATTCTCTAAAATCAAACCTCTTTGTCAGCAGAGAGAGGAGCAAGTTATGAACGAAGTAGTTCTCTGATTCTCGTTCTAATATGAGCACCAACATGGTTGTTGGTCTACAGACAAGATGCAGTCAGCAAGTTACTATCAATACCTTGTATAGATTTGCAGAAAAGAGAAAAGGCATGGACTCTAAACTACTGCATACCCCACTCATATTGACAGTCGAACCAAAATTATACTTACTAGTACAAGGGAACAAAGAATGCAAGAATTCAGTACTCTAACATGACCACTGACATGACAGAGTTATAGCCATCGTCGCAAGCAACTTAACATACAGTACAGAAGAGGAAGAAAAGACATGGACTCTGGGAACCTGAGAAGGAAGAGGGGAGAGGAGGCGGAGCTCACCAGGGAGGCGCAAGGAGGCCCTGCGAGAGCTTAGTAGTAGTAGAGGTGGCCGGAGTTGAGGAAGACGGCGGCGACCCGAGGAAGAAGACGAGGTGGATCTGGTGATGTGCGGCTCCTCAGGTTTGCGCTACTGCAGGAATGAGGGAGGGGCGTGAGCAGCGGGCGAGAACGAGGGAGAGCGCAACCGGGGAGAGGAGGAGAGGGCAGGACGATCGGCTCACACGCGCACCTCACAAAATCGGCGGTGGTGGAGGGGGCGTGGGCGGACGGCGGCGTGCTCCCGCAGGGGTCGTTGGGTTAGGTAGGGCGCGCGCACCTTGCAATGCCGGCGGTGGTGGAGCGGGAGCGGGCGGATGGCGGCGTGCTCGATCGCGCGGGGGTCGTCGGGTTAGGTGGGCGCGTGGATCTCGCAAGGGAGGAAGAGAGGCCAGAGGGAGAGGGGAGCAAGTGGGAGTGGGGGAGGGTTAGCAATGGCGCAGCTTTTAAGGGTGCGCCATAAAAATACTTATACCAATGGCGCACCTTCTACGGTTGCGCCATTACTATCTTTTTTTGGATTTTCAGTTGCATGTAATATTTTTTTAGAAAATGACCATAAATTTTAAAATGTTACGATATAAGTAATTATTACTAATTTTCAAATACTTGCGTTGCAAAACATTCGTGAATTGGTATAACATTTATGAATATGAAAAAATATCATCAAATTTGAAAAAATATTCATGAATTCAAAAAGTGCCCATGAAATTTAAAAATATTCAAGAGTTCAAAAAATATTAACAAATTCAATACTTTTTATGAGTTAGAAAAATGTTCACATTTTCAAAAAAAAAATGTTTGCAAATTTAAGCAGGTAAAGGAACACTGAAAAATAAAATACCAGAATAAACATAAATAAAAATTGGTATATCAATGGTGCACCTCCTAGGGGTGCGCCATAAATACCTTGATAGCAATGGTGCACCTTCTCCTGGTGCGCCAATAATAACTCTCTCTTACCAGAATAAACATAAATAAAAACAATTAAAATACCAGAAGAAAACACAAAGAAGCCCAAGATGCCTGTAAATGATGATTTGCAACAAAATAAGAGGGAGAAGAACAAAAATTCCAAATCCAAGAAGAAAGTGGTCGATACTTCAACTTGGTGATGGAGAAGTTACAAGATATTAAAGGAAGGTAAGTACAGACAACATTAATCCCCACTGTTTCAAACAAAACAGGTTACTGGATAGAGGACTAGAACAGAAGAAATGCCATTTCCATATGTTGAAATACAATCGAGAAATGAAGACTACAATTTAAATACAATCGATCTTAGCTATCTTTTCACAATCTTCTTGCCCTTCTTTTTCGCAAATGGAGTTCTTATCTTGAATGGACGTCCTTTAGGTAGGGTGGTCCTGCTTCTTCTTGTGGTGTATGGTACTTCATCGTCGTCATCATGTTCCATCTTTGGGTCGCCGTACTTGTCGAAGTCTTGCTCATTGGCGACTCCATCCATTCCAATGATCTTCCTTTTGCCTCTCCTCACGACAACACAACTGGGATTTGATGGGTCAGTAATGAAGAAGCATTGGTCCACTTGGGAAACCAGTACCCATGGCTCATTTTTTGCGGTGACGTTTGCGCCCGCGGTCTTGGATAACCATGGTGGTGAAATACCGGTCTTCTTTTAGGATGCTCTTGGCCCATCTGACATGGAACATCGAGACCTTCTCTCCAGCATAGCTCAGCTCCCAGATCTCCTCGATCCTTCCGTAGTATCTGTCCTTGTCGTTACTGGTGTAGGATTCCATCGTTACCCCGCAGTTCTGATATCGTACGCCTCATAGGTCATTTTGTGCTCGACGCCCTGTGACAAGGTGAATATGAGTTTTTCTTCCGCGGAAGAATCCTCATGTAAAGGGTACGACAAAAGCTTCTCCTTGAACCAACGCGTGAAACATGAGTTGTGCTCTTTGATTATATCTCCGTCCGTCCTCTGTTAGCCTCAGTCATTGTACGTCTTCTCAATAAAGGTTTTGTGCTCTACCACCCAAGGACCGACCACGTCTATGTGTTGTAGTGCGACTAGGTTTGCTCTTTCAAATTCGGCGAGTCGACCCTTGAAGTCGACATGCATTTCGCGGCAACCCTCGCGGTGACCCCATCCAGCGAGCCTGCCGAGGTGCCTGTTGACGGGCAGACCAACGGGGTTCTCGATGCCTAGATAATTCATGCAGTAGGAGATGCACTCTTCGGTCAGAAAGCCCTTGGCTATGCATGCCTCTGGACGTGACATGTTGTGAACGTATCCTTTGATGACACCATTCATCCTTTCAAATGGCATCATGTTGTGCAGGAACGTCGGCCCGAGTTGGATGATATCCTCCATGATATGGACCAGCAGATGCACCATAACGTCGAAGAATGCGGGCGGGAAGTACATCTCAAGCTCGCATAGTATCACCACGATCTCTTCCTGTAGCCTTCTGAGTTGCCTCACGCCAACCGACTTCCGAGAGATGATGTTCAAAAATTTGCATAGGCCAAATAGCATTTCACGGACATGCGCGTCCATGATGCCATGGATTGCAACTGGAAGTATCTGCATCATCAGCACGTGACAGTCATGAGACTTCATCTCGCTGAACTTCTGCTTCGTTGAGTCTAGGTATCTGCTTATCTTCCCCGCTTAACCGTAAGGAAGTTTTACTCCTACAAGGCAGGTGAAAAACTGCTCGATCTCCTCCTGACTTAGAGTGAAGCACGCGGGAGGGCATTCATATTCGATCTTCTTGGCATTTTTGCCTTGGCGACGACTTTCCATGTCCTTCGCCTCATCATCATCATTAGGGCGGTTTGCGTGAAGCTCCTCCCTAATGCCCATTGATTGCAAGTATGCTCTTGGTTTCGGCCCATCTTTGGTCCTCTCTGGCATGTTGAGCAGGGTACCAAGCAGACTCTCGCACATGTTCTTCGCGATATGCATGACATCAAGGCTGTGAGGCACACAGAGGATCTTCTAGTACGACAAGGCCTTTCGCTTCTTTCCTGGTGGTGGGTACTCTTTCCAATTTTTCAACAGCTTGTCTATTTCCTCGCCGCTCCTCGTACGCGGGTGTCTTCGGGGTCCGGTTTCACAATTGAACAGATCCTTGCATTTTCTCCATGAGTCATCGTCACGAAGCCACCTTCGATGTCCCATGAACATGGTTTTTGAAGACCCAGGATCTGTATCTAGCTGGCGATACATTGTGTGATCCATGCACCTGATGCATGCAGAAAATCCGTGGACCACCTGCCCCGCGACATATCCGTAATCGAGATAGTCGTGCACCGTCGTGAGTAGTGCGGCTCTCATAGGGAAATATTCTTTCTCTGCGGCATCCCACGTATTGGCTGGCGTTTTCCATAGCGTGTCTAGCTCCTCTTTCAGTAGCCCCAGATACAGATTGACGTCGTTCCCTGGTTGTTTCAACCCTTGCCGCGGTTGTCTTGCTGATCTTCCTTATTTCTTTCTCGCCCCCCATGGACGACTTCATAATCATCTTCATCACCTTGCCACCAATAGCCATCCATGAAACCACACAAGAGCAGGTGGTCCTGCACCTATCCGGAATCCGGGTCCATAAGGCTCTTTAGCTTGCATCTTCGACACGGACATCTTATCTCCATCTCGTTCTTTTAAAGCATTTCGGCCTTCGCGGCGCTCAAAAACCAATTCACGATGCCTTCGGTCATCGTGCGGACCATGGTTGCATGTGTGGTAGAGCAAAACGATATTTTAGAACCAAAAAAATTTGGCATGACTTTGCCTAAAAATAGGACCAAAAAGAATGCATAGTGCCAAATTATCGCTGAAATGGAAATGAATCAACATTCCAGCAAAATATTGGCAACTATCGCATTTCAAATACCGGTACCTGCAAACACAAACATATGCAACACCACAAACATATGCAACACCACAAACATACGTAGATCTAGGCCATAAAAAGTGTGTATGTTGTTGGAGGGAGAAAAAAGTAGATCTAGAACATAAAGAAAGCTTTCCCCTTACTTACCTATCAAAAAAGGAAATTTAACCACTTAATTTGGGTGAATCTATGGTGCAAATGAGGTGAGGAGGAGGAGGCAGCCGAGACAAAGCTTGGTAGAGGTGGAGAGAATGAAGTGGAGAAAGTGAGTGTGGTAGGTGGCTGTCAAAAATATCTAGCTGCTCCCAGGTTAAGAATGGCGCACCACCTAAGAATGCGCCATTCGTAACCAAGGTTACTAATGGCGCACCTGGTGTGTGGTGCGCCATTACTAGTTTTGGAAAAAAAATATAAAAAATGTTAGTAGTGGCGCACCAGTGGATATAGTAATGGCGCACTATCCCCTGGTGTGCCACTGCTAACAAATTTCTTTTATCTTTTTTTTAAAACTAGTAATGGCGCACCACACACCAGGTGCGCCATTAGTAATGTGTCCAATAATGGCGTACCTGTATCTGGTGTGCCACTGCTATATAGCAGTGGCGCACCACATACATGGTGCGCCATTAATGTCCATATTAGCTATAGCCGTTTTCCTAGTAGTGCAACTACTTTACTGATTAAGGTACAATGTTCCTCTGAGATGGACGCATGTTGCAACATGTCCATCAATGTATTCGACGCCTCCCAATTCCTGGAAGAGGGCATGGGAGTATGGACTCCCTTCGAAGGGGTATGTTTACTCGACCCTAGAGTCATCTTCGGTTGTAAACCGGAAAGTCCGGGGCCTTTATCGTTGGCCCCCGATGGGACCGCAAGCCCTGGACCCTGGACCACCGAAGTATCACCTTTGGGCATGATCTTAACTGTCCCTCACACCACTTGTTGATCGGGAGAGATCCTCCGGGATGACACCTCAAAGTCGTCCACCCTATTGGGCGAGAAGGTTTGTGTAGGCGTCTCGCTTTTCATCATCTCCGGAAGAAGATCCCCCGAGGAGGAGGACTGTTGAGGAAGACTGTGTGCCGGACTGCAAACATGTATTTTAGATGTTACTCTTGTAACCAGATGGGATCGGGGTATGTTTAGGAAACCCTTGTTCACTTACGATTCGGCTAAGGGCTTGTCCTTACGAAGGAACTGTGCGACAACATCGTCTTACGAACCTGAACCGCCTGACAGGGACATCTTCCCTCGCTCAGGAGCCTTTACTTCCAAATCTTCCGAGGCAGTCCTTTTCTTCCCATGGGGGGAAGGGATGTCAGTTTCTCCTTCGCTTTTGTCTTCGGAAGGGGGAGCTCCAATCTCCCCGGACATTATGTCTGCTATATCTTTAGAATGGAGGCCACCTTTGGCCTTATTGCTCTCCTCCTTGTCCTCCTTCACCGGCACTTGATATAGCGCCGGAGTCAGCATCCTTGTTAATACAGGATCAGCTGAGTCTTCGAGAAGAGGGGCCTAACACCTAATTTGTTCCGCCTTCTTTATCCAACCATGTTCAAAGATTGTTTTCTCAGTATTATGGGATATTTATCTAAGTTGTTTTCGGGAGTCGAGTGCTTACCGAGGTATCCGGATGGTTGCAGTCGAGGCCAATGTCTTCGGAGGTATCCGGCCACTATTTTTGTGTCCCGAAGAATAACTTCCACATCCCTCTATGAGTCATGCTGAAGAAGTGCTGAAGGGTCCATGGTCCTTCCGGATTGAACTCCCACGTGCGGAGGGGCCGTCGCTGGCACAGCAGGACCCGACAGACTAGCTTCACATGGTTTACATTGATGAGGCCGGTGTCCTTGTCGAGGAGGCTCCGGATGCGGCTCTGTAGTGTCTCCACGTCGTCAAATGATCCCTAATCCAGCCCCTTATTAATCCATGATGCGAGTTGTAATGGAGGGCCAGATCGGAACGCAGGTGTAGCTGCCCACTTGGTACCACGGGGTTCAGTGATGTAAAACCACTCCCGCTGCCATAGGTTGGAACCTTCCGTGAAAGAGCCTTTTGGCCAAAGAGCATTGGTGAGCTTTTTCACCGTAGCACCACCAGACTCCACTTGCTTCCCCTCGATTACCTTCAGCTTCACATTAAAGGTCTTGAGCCATAAACTGAAGTGTGGGGGAATGCGGAGAAAGGCCTCGCACATGACAATGAACGCCGAGATGTGAAGAAAGGAGTCAGGAGCTAGATCGTGAAAATCTAGCCCGTAATACAACATGAGTCCATGAACAAAGGGATGGAGAGCGAACCCTAGCCCCCAGAGGAAGTGGGGGATGAATACGACCCTCTCGCCGGATCTGGGAGTAGGAATAACCTGTCCTATAGCAAGGAGCCTATGGAGGATTTCCGCGGTCAGATATCTTGCCGCCTGGAGCTTCGCCATATCCTCCTTTGTGACAGAGGAGGCCACCCACCGGCCTAGAAGGCTAGGTCCGGACATGACTGGGAGGCTCGGAGCAATTAAGTTGAAACCTGGGTGCTGGAACTCGAGGTTGGAAAGGTTTAGGAAGAGATAGGCGCAGAGGAGAAAGACGGTTATGTGCCCCTTTATAAAGGCGATCAATATCAAACGCATCCTCGTAGGCCTTAAAGCCTGCCTATTCCCAAGGGATCATGCCAACAGAACAGTTGGGTTATCCACGCCCGTATTTATGAGAATCCTGTAATAAGGGGCCATGATCTCTGCTTCGACAAGACGTGCCAATATAACCGCATCTTAAAATGTGGAGTGGGAGACTAAAAATAGTTCGGAATAATGACCAGTCAGGGACGTGGTGTCACGCCACAAAAGTTGTCAGTGGATTGGACTCATAAAATGTTATGCTCTCTGCATGTGGTACTCATTTTGCAGAGCTGGACACGTTTTCTATGTTTGAAGGCTGTTTTGGAGTATTCAGAGAAGGAACCCGCCTTGCAATGCCGAAGACAATCTGCCCGCCGGACACCTCATCATTGAAGCCTGGTTCAGGGGCCACTGAGGGAGTCCTGGATTAAGGGGTCCTCGGGCATCCGACCTGTCGGACATGGGCTCAACCGATGGGCCATCAAGATACAAGACAGAAGACTCTCTCCTGTGTCCGGATGGGACTCTCCATGGTGTGGATGCAAGCCTAGCGTTCAGATATGAAGATTCCTTTCTATGTAACCGACTTTGTACAATCCTAGTCCCCTTCGGTGTCTATATAAACTGGAGGGTTTAGTCCGTAGAGGCAATCATAATCATACAGGCTAGACTTCTAGGGTTTTAGCCATTATGATCCTGTGGTAGATCAACTCTTGTAATCCTCATACTCATCAATATCAATCAAGCAGGACGTAGGGTATTACCTCCATCAAGAGGGCCCGAACCTGGGTAAAACTTTGTGTCCCATGTCTCCTATTACCATCAACCTTAGACGCATAGTTCGGGACCTCCTACCTGAGATCCACCAGTTTTGACACCGACACTTGGCCCGTGATGTGGGTACAACATGCATATAATGACCCGAAGTGCATCTACCCTGTTGTAATGCCTTGTGCTTGTCCTGCTGATCATGCATGTAAATATGGCATGCCTTCTTGTTTTTCAGTACCTATTCCATTCATGATAACATGTTTTCCAATTCAAGTATTGTCATTCTACTCTATGGCAATGTCATCTGCTTAGTTTGGATATCATGCTTCTGAATATCTTATGCATTGTTATTCATTAGTATGTACTTCATCTGTCTACCATACCATGTTCTTTCTTTTACATTGAAGTGATGTTCTAGTGGTCGCTTGCAATGCCAATCATACATGCATACGTTGCCTTAGTGTTTTTTTGTATGTATTCTGCTAGCATACAGTTTTACATTCAAGTACTGTTTTTTACACTGTTGTCCGATCATATCCCTAGCTCTTACATCATAGTCCCTCTGTCCGGATTACATGTCGTGGAAATGGATAAAACTAGCTGTATCTAGATCTGAAATACGCCTAGAACCATCCATTTATTTCCGGATGAAGGGAATACATGTCAATATGTCATGCCTTTATATTCTTCAGTACTTATTCCATCTCTTATGTAGCATGTTTTATAATTGAAGCATCATTCTTCTATATAAGGCATGCAAGGGGAAGACGGCTATGTTAGAATCTGAAGGGTCACAAACCAGGTCTTTGCAAAAGATCCAAACGCCAGGAGATAATAAACCAACCCCAGTTTTCATAGATACTGCTCCAGCACAAAGAAACCCAACTCCCACTGATAATAAGCAAATTCCGGTGGCCAAAGAACTAGTCCGCTCCAGTCCAGCAAAAATATGTCAACTCCATTCTAAGAAGCGTGTGTGTATCCTCGCATCATGAAATTTTATAGCATTCTGATCATATTTTCTACATGTTTCTTACCCATCTCACTTTTAGAAAATAAGGTTAAATGATAGAAGATTTCCTCCATTGGGATCGTATTCGAGGAAAGTATCTTGCGGGAATTCTCTATGCTCCAATGCTGATGTAAGTACCTATTGTATATCACTATATTTTTACATCAGCATGTATTTTGTTAATCAGCATGAATCCAACCTTTATCTTATCTAAAATTAGTTGTAGCAAAATGTTCAAGGCAACAACGTTGATTTTTGTTAGGAAAACTGCCTTCTAGTTTTGCATACTGAGTTGCATGAGTGTACTATCTCATATCATGCATATTACTGAATTGTAGTCCTGCTCTGGTTGCCCATTCATTCTTTGTGTCAATGTTGCTTTTGTATTACCTTACCTGGCTGATGATAGCTGTGCCATATTGTGTTAATTTGGTGTAGGCTGGTGTGGTCTGGTTGCCCAAACATTCGCTGTGTCAATGTTGCTTTGCTATTATCTGACCTGGCCAATGATAGCAATACTAGTGTGTTAATTTGGTGCAGGCTACTGAAGATAAGAAGACAAACTCTGAAAACAGCAAGGCAACCCCATTGTTTCTTTCCAATAAATCTAGCCCAGGTAATATGGAAATAACTCTTGATTAACGTGTTCGGGTCCCCTCCTAATTTAGGTTATGATGCAGTGGTCGAGACACTCTCCACTATAAATAATACAAGCCTGCCAAAATTGCCATCTAAATCTGTTCAGTTTCCTCTGTCTCGAATGCAACGGGCAAAAAAGTATGTTTGTGAACCAATTAATGGCTGAAGCAATGATGGAAATGTTTGAGGAATCAGAGGTGCACATTCGTGCGCAACAACAACTGATCAATGTTTTCAGAGACAGTGTAGCAAAGCAGTAAGAACTGGCCCACATGCTTATGGGTGTCATCCACGCTGAGGTTGCAGATTGTGACGTTGTAGATTGTTAGGTTCTGTTCATTTATTTGCACTGGCATCAATCTTTGATTGCCTAGTGGATGTAATTTCTTGTAATATATGCTGGATGTGCAACATTTTTTCCTTGTATGTCGTACCTTTCCTTGATTAGTTTCGGTCCTATGCATAATTGCTTGTCGTAATGGGCTCAAATTATCTAATTGGGCCTAAAGACATCTAAGAACTTTAGTGGGCCATTAAGTTAATGGGCCGTTACCAGGCCGAAAGTTAATGGTCGGCCCACTTACCTCCCGGGTCGTTAACAGGCCGACATCAGAGCGGGCAACAGGTGGGCCCATTTCATGTCACGGGCCGTTAACATGCCGATACTGAGGTTGGGCTACATATGGCCCAACTATACTGTGGGCCTTTAGAAGGCCGAAAAGAGATAGCGGGCTCATACTGGACTATGAAGAGCATGGGCCACTAAGAGCCGAAAGTCTGGTCGTACTGTAAATGGCCCAACTGTGTTGTGGGCCTTTAGCAGGCCGAAAGAGAAACTGAGCTGGTATTGGACCATGAAGAGCATGGGCCATTAAAAGGCCAAAACTCATGTCCTACTGCAAATGGCCCAACTCATTTATGGGTCGTCAATAGGCTAAAAGACACACCGGGCCGGAAATTGTCCCAACACTTAAATGGGTCGCTAAAAGACCGAAAGATGTACATCCTAAAAATTGGCCCATCCCTTGAATGGGCCATTAACGGGCCAAAACCACATCGGGCCAATATTGAGCCCAAATATATCGTGGGTTGTTAACAGGCTCAAACTGACGATGGGTTGCAATGGTGTCAAATCGTTAATGGGAAGTTGATGGGCCTAATTGGCACATCTCATATGGGCTGTAGGCTTAAATGGACCTGACACAAGTAGGCCTTATATGGGCCGGCCTGTTAATTTTTATTGGGCCGACCTTTCTCACCGGAATGGGCCACCTTTGGTCCATGCCACGTGTTGACCTATCATAGGCGCCTCCTGTCCAATGAGCGGATGATATTTGTGCCAATGCAGAGCTGACATGTGGTTTCGTCGGCCAATGAGAATTTTACACATGGAAAATTGGCATTGGTCTAGGCTGTTAACATGTTATCGAATCCAAACAGGAATCTGATAGTTTAACAGCGACCCGTTATGGTGGATGCCACGTGTCGGTCACCCTTGACGAAAGCACTTCTATGACGCGTGATTTATCTTCATGGAGTTCGACACTTTCGTGATGATAATTTTGGTAATGTCATGGAATAGTTCTACGACAACACATGTATGACTATCTTGATTCTGTCATAAAATCGTCATGGATGTACATGCGTGACAAAAATGTGACCTACTGTGACAAACATGTATCATCACGGAAGTGTATTTTTTGTAGTGTGCTTAAGTTCAAACACGAGATCACCCTTGGGTGGAGGAGGATCCCCAAGAATCTCAACCGGCAAGTTGTGTTCCAAAACATGCATTTGATTAAAGAATATTTCATCAAATTCCTTCCTTTCATTCATAAACATATCATTTTCATGGTCTAGCAAATATTGTTCTAAAGAATCGGTAGGAGGCACGGAAATAGAAGCAAGACCAATAATTTCATCCTTACTAGGAAATTCTCTATCATGGGGTTGTCTACGAAATTTAGAGAAATTAAAATCATGAGACACATCCCCGAAACTTACAGTAACAATTTCTTTCTCGTAGTGTATCTTAGCACTGGCAGTGTTCAAGAAAGGTCTACCAATTATAATGGGACAAGAATCATCTTGTGGGGAACCAAGAACAAGAAAATCAGTAGGGTATTTTATTTTCCCACACAAGACTTCAACATCTCTAACAATCCCAATTGGTGAGATAGTACCTCTATTGGCAAGCTTAATGGTAACAACAATATGTTGTATCTCAGCAGGTACAGTATCATTCATAATTTCTTGATATAAAGTAAAGGAATTGCACTCACACTAGCACCCATATCACATAATCCATGATAATAATGATATCCTATTTTAACAGAAACAACAGGCATGCCAACAACAGGTCTATGTTTATCTTTATCATCGGGTTTGGCAATTCTAGCTGCTTCATAAAAGAAATGAATAACATGCCCATCAAAATTGTCGATCAAGAGATCCTTAACCATAGCAATACTAGGTTCAAATTTAATTTGTTCAGGGGGTGTGGGTGTTCTAGTGTAACTCTTACGAACCATAGTTGAAACTTTAGCATGATCCTTTATCCTAACAGGGAAAGCTGGTTTCTCAATATAAGCAGTAGGAATGATAGGATCAACATTATAAGTAACGGTTTCTTATTCAACTTTAATAGGTTCTACTACTTTCACTTCAATGGGATGATGATATTTAAAAGACTTCTCCTTAGGGAGATCAACATGAGTAGCAAATGATTCACAGAAAGAGGTACCTGACACCTTACCTTCGTCGAATATCCATATTTAGTGCTAAATTCACGAAAAGCATCGGTATCCATAAAAGATTTAACACAATCAAACTTAACATTTATACCTGACACCTTACCTTTGTCGAGTTCCGAATCTTCAAAGTTGCATTTAATTCTTTCCAATAAATCCCATTTGAATTCAATAGTCTTCTTCATAAAAGAACCAGTACAAGAAGTATTGAGCATGGATTGACCATTATGAGAAAGCTGAGCATAAAAATTCTGAATGATAATTTCTTTTGAGAGATCATGATTGGGGCATGAATATAACATTGACTTAAGCCTTCCCCAAGCTTGACTGATACTTTCTCCTCCATGAGGCCAAAAATTATAAGTATAATTCTGATCACGATGAACTAGATGCATAGGATAAAACTTCTGATGAAATTGCAATTCCAATTGGTTGTAGTTCCAAGTCCTAATATCATCGCATAGCCTATACCATGTCAATGCCTTCTCCATCAAACATAAAGGGAATACCTTCTGCTTGACTTCATCCTCGGGCAAACCTACAAGCTTAAATAATCCACTAACTTCATCCACATAGATTAGATGCGTATCATGACGAAATGTTCCGTCTCCTGCATAAGGAATAGCTAGCAGTTTCTCTATCATACCCGAAGGAATTTCATAATAAATATTTTCAGTAGGTTCAGTAGGTTGAGTGGCAACTCTTTGCTCTTCCGGTCGGGGTGAAGATACCCGGAACAAACCCCTCAAAGGATTATTTTCCATAGCAACCAGTGATAGTAAATTTCAGCACACTGTATAAATGTTTCCTTACCAAAGGTGCTTCACTCCCCGGCAACGGCGCCAGAAAATAGTCTTGATGACCCACAAATATAGGGAATCTATAGTAGTCCTTTCGATAAGTAAGAGTGTTGAACCCAACGAGGAGCAGTAGGAAATGACAAGCGGTTTTCAGCAAGGTATTCTCTGCAAGCACTGAAATAATTGGTAACATATAGTTTTGTGATAAGATAATTTGTAACGGGTAACAAGTAACAAGTGTAAAAAAGGTGCAAAATATGGCCCAATACTTTGTGTAGCATAGGAGAAGCATGGACGAACTCTTATTATAAAGCAAAGCGCTCCCAAGGACACATGGGAATGCTCACATGTGATGCGACTTGAACGCGACAAGGGTGTTGTAATTATATTGCCTTTTCATTTTGAAGTTGTAGACTGTAACACATGTACTAGAGCGTAACAATAAAAGCATATATGAAGTTGGCACCTCACCTATATCTAGCCTAGTAGACCACATGTACATTAGTTATTCATACTAGCAAAAGTACCATTATAATAAGTGTACTGCCCTTTCCTTTTCAACTTGTGAACTGTAACACTTGATTAACTAGTCGGAAGATGTGTGTTGCCAGTCTTTGTATGGACTTGAGGTGTGCAAATTTAGGTGTCCGGCTATTTGAAGGAATAATTGAGGTGTGCCAGGTCTGTGTCCGCATTTAGGGGTCCAACTTACCATGTTCCGACTGTAGTAAATATACTACTCCTCCATATCTTACTCTGTGACCAAGGCGAAGGGGAAAACGAGAGAACTTAATGTTTATTTGCTAATTAATATCATTGCATGTAATGAACTGACCACTGCATGCCATGTTAGGTAGTCTCAAGTCTTTAAAAAATATACACGCCTCACGTCTCTTATTGATTGATTCCTTTATTCATGTGAAAACACAAGAAACTAAGTGGGAGTTAATACACCAGGCATAAGGGTTTTGGGATTAATTTGGATTGTTGGAGATATGCCCTACAGGCAATCATGTATGATTACATTTCCTATGTTTTTATCAATAAAGATAGTCCTTAGACATTATCAATGATGTGTATCAACAAGTACATGAGTTGTTTGTGGGATATACATTATATTATGACTATCCCAAAACGTCCCAAGTCAAAAGGGTTGTGTGGACGCGTAGTCGAATAGACTAGCATATGGCACGGTGGATTGCTCGGTCTCACTAGGCATGGAGCATTGGATGCTAGCTGGATAATATGGACTCGGAAGGATCTAGTTGGATTTGACGTAGTTGAATCCGAGTCGAGGTAAGGTCCGAGTTGGACATACCCAACTATGAGATGCAGCGATATGTCATCTGGGAGTCTCTACTACAACATAGTTCTATGTCCTAAGACCTGAGATGGCGCATGTACTCGGGATGGTGATAGACCTGCTTTGGGCCGACCAAACGCTACTCCGTGACTGGGTAGTTACAAAGGTTGGTTTCGGGCTTGTCCAGACCCATGCCGCGAGACATGGTCGAGCTAGATGGGATTTGCCTCTCTGATCAGGAGAGATATACTCTGGGCCCTTCATGTGATCCGACTAAGATAAGCATGGCCATGCGACAAGGATTATGAGATATTCTAGTTTGTGGTCAGCATCACTAGAACGAGAAAGTGGTCGGGCTAGCACCAGGATAACAGATTTGCCTTGAGCCCGACAGCATATATCGTGTGGCAAAGGGAACAGAAGTGTGATGTATAGGTTCGCCTAACCAACTTCATCAGATACTTGCAGTTGGCACGCTTTGCAAGAGGCAGCTATAGACTAGCCGAGTGGGATGTGATCCGACTCAAGACCAAGTGAACGACAACCTAAGGGGCCGCGTGCTTAAGGAAGGAACCTGTGAGGTCCGATACGACTCCACGAGTCATGTGTGATCCTACTCTAACTCGGATCTAGGCCGAATAGACACTGGGCTTTAGGGTCCGTGAGAGGCCCAAGTGTCGAAGTCGCAACAGATGCCTATATAAAGTGGAGGTGTGACACACTCATTTGGTTGATCGCTTCGGCGCCGTCACTATTGCTTTGCATGTGTTGTGAATAGCCACTGCCACTCGCGGCTGGTTGTGTGATCAGACCTAGTAGTCCTCCGCACCATGTTCTTCCTGCATGTGTGGATACCGTTAGAGGCGGTGTACTTGCGTCGCTCTAGCGAACCTATTCGCGGGATCCGATCGGCTATGTGGGAGATCACAGGAGGAGGAGGAGGAGACGACTCCGGACGCGCTGCCCCAACTCTACTTCCACTTCACGACACAACGCATCTAGTGGTAAAGATTTGTGATCCATCCCCTGTAGCTTGTTCTTGGTTGTTCTACGTGTCGGAAAATTTTAATTTGCAGTCAAGGCAACCTATCATAGAACCCAATGGTGGTATCAGAGCCTCCACTATAGGATTTGGATTCAGATCTTTATTGGTTGAACCGTTATGACAACATACGTAATTCCCTTTGTCCATCGGTATGTTACTTGCCCGAGATTGTATCATCGCTATCTTCATACCTAGTTCAATCTCGTTACCGACAAGTTTATTTACTCGTTCCATAATACATCATCTTGCAACTAACTTCTTAGTCACTTTGCTTGCAAGGCTTCTTATGATGTGTATTCCCGAGAGGGCCCAGATATACCTCTCCGACACTCAGAGTGACATATCCTAATCTCAATCTATGCCAACTCAACTAACACCTTCAGAGATACCTATACAACATCTTTATGATCATCCAATTATGTTGTGACGTTTGATAGTAGATAAAGTATTCCTCTGGTATCCGGGAGTTGCATAATCTCATAGTCGGAGGAATATGTATTTGACATGAATAAAACAATAGCAATAAACTGAACGATCAATATGCTAAGCTAATGGATGGGTCTTGTCCATCACATCATCTATACCTATACTAATCACAGACTCTCAAGAAATTACGACGTTAATTAGAAATTATGAGTTGTTAATCTGGTGGGACCAAATTATTAGGTGTAGATTTAGTTAAATTTTCGCTCCATTGCAAAAAATGCACCAAAGCCCACGATTTTTTCCATCGGTTGTAATAATGAGTCCATCTGAAACACAATTATAATATTGCTAATCCATAGATTATTCCCAAAAAACAAGCCTTAAATTTGAAAGAAAAACTAAAGCAATCTTTATCTGTTTCATGACAAAAAAACTCAACCTGCTCATATACTCCAGCTGTATCCTTCCATAAATACAAAAGGAAATAATCCATAGCTTCTTTCCTTCGCCCCCGAGCAGCCGTGCCGCCGGAGCTTGCGAACCCCGCCCCTCGACTCCTCCGTGTCCGATGCGATGCCGGAGCATCCATCGTATCCGGGCGAGCTTACAATCGAGAAGTAGCCGCCGCGCCGTCCTCCTGCTTTGACTTCTCCCATCCTTCCCTGCTCCTCTCCCACCTTTCTCTGCCTTGCCTCCACAGGGACACTGCGACACCAGCGGCATGCGAAACGATGCCGCCCCAACTGGATCCACGCCCTCCTCCATTGCCTGCTCTCGAGCCATCAATCCTTGCCTCGAATCGGTCGTGCTGGCAGCCATCGTTTCCAGATCCTAGCTTGGCCGCCGCTGAAAGATCCAGCACCGTTGTGCCTCTCACCATCGATGGCGGTAGTAATGATGCAACCATGCATGTGGCAGCACCCATGTGGTGCGAGCGGAGCGACCGCCTTGCGGAACGCCTGCAGGGCTCCCTGCCTCGAGCAGCATGCATGGGTGGCGGCTTAGACGTCAAAGGAGCTTCAGCACAAGGCGGTGATCCAATAGTACTCCTTCCAATACAACATTATTTGATCCAATGCAAAGTGGACCTTTCTTTCCCCTGCCTAGCTCCAATCTTTGATCCATCCATGTTTTAGGTAATGTGTACAGAGAACGAGGATACCAAGCCAAATTTGTTGAATGAGGATTTCAAGTTTGAGGTAACATTGTTGCTGACCCAACTGTTCATATTTAAAAACCATTTTGTTTTTTGGTGACAGTCGCCTCTATATCGAGTCAGCAGGGAAGTATCTATCTATTTGTGCTATTTCTGCAATTTTGTAAGCCAGATTTGTGCCAAGTGCATTGCATAATATATCTCTAATAGGTCCATAGCTATTTCTGAGATCTTCCAGCATTTTTATTACAACAGAAAAATTGTCCTTAACACATATATAGTATGCACTGGGCAACTGATATATACGATGGTTGATAATAATTACTTCAGGGTATCCATTCTGCTATATTTTACATACACATGAAAATTTGTGATATTCAATGTGATCCAGTTTCCAGATATAGATTAGTATTATTACGAGCTACCTAGAAAGTGTTTAGGATTTTAGTTTCAGCTATGGTCATGGACTGTGCACACGATTAACAGAATGAAAAACTGCATCAAGCATTAGTTTTTACATGCGTGAAGCATTTTACAATAAATTTCCTATTATTCATCAGCTAGCTAAATGAACGGACACCGTATGATAAGGCAAACAACCACACTAAATATCACGAGTCATAATAATTCCAGGCTATTTTTACAAAAACATTTGAGTGGAATATGTTGTGATTACCTTTTTCTTAAGCTTCAGAAGGTTATCTTGGATTGAAATGACAATTTGTAACTTTTCACCCTTTTTAATAGTTCTGAAGACCATTAGATAATTGAATTGGTGGTGAGTTCAATGTGATCAAAAATTGTTGGTCAAACATGAAAGGATGCACATTCGTTTTTGAAGACTGAAAAGAAAGTTTCATGAAGCAACCTCGAGGTATCAATCAAGTCTTACTTTTTGATTCCTTGTTTGCCATTTGCATGATGTGTATCATTTTTGGTTATTGTTAGAAGGCAGACTATCAGAAAGTGTTTCGTGTTGATTATAATTTTGTTCACTATAGATATCTAAAGTTTGTGGTTCAATTTATGAACTGCACTGGTCTAGATACTATTGCTGAAAGTTGATGCTGACACCCAGTAAGATACTCTTGGAGATGCCTTCTCTGAGCATATCTCCAATCATGCATCTACTGATTCACATCATAAATGTTAATTTTCTGATAGGCTTACTATACACAAATGTTTCTGGATCTTACAGAATATCAGATGTTAACGTGTAATTGATCAGTTTACTCTACCTGATACATTAATCTTTCTGTTTTTGTTTCCATTCTATTTATGGTGGAAAATGGTTTCTTCACCATTTGGTTGATGTTTAATTAAACCATATTTGTACACCTATTGAATATATGTTAGTTCAACCAACATTCCAAATAACATTTTTATATCGTGATGCTTACTACAGTTTTTTCCTCTGAGGAAACAACACCAAGGCACCCAGTGAGTATTTCTAAGTTCAACTGATATTCCACTTTTGCATATTGTAGTACTTCCCATAGTTATTTCCTCTAGGAAAAGACAATAAGGCATTATATTTTTACCCTGTTTATATCGTCCTAATTGTTTCCAATGATACAGATTGAGGCTACCTTATTTAATGTTCCCTTTTGCACCCTGCTGATCAGTTGCATATATGTAAACTTTTCCTATACTACAAAAGACATTATTATTTTTCTGATTAAAATTTATCTCACAGGTGCTGCCATGGCAACATCCATGAGACTATAAGGATCTCAAGGGAAAGAGTTGTGATGGGCCGATGGCGCATCTATTCACACCATGGACATTCATCGCCTGCTACTCATGCACCCACTCTAAAGTCAAGCAAGTATGTATCTTAAGTGCAATGCTGCAGTTAACATTTAATCATATTAATATTATCTCTGATATCTTGGACACAACATAGATTTTACAAGAAAAACTTTATCAAGCTAGATTTGTTACACATGCACTACATGTTAATGTAATTGGGAAGGACTAATTTTGTATTTTTCCATCATGTTGAAAGTTGTCCCTGATGTACGTACATTATTAGCCACCATGGAAACGACAAATAGCTGATGTTTGATAATAGTTACTTCATGGTATGTTGCACATTCCTCTAAATTTGCGAGATCTGAGATAGTAGAAACAACACATCATGATCTTCTGGCCGTGCTTGACGCTTCGTTTTTTGAGGACCATGCAGTAAAATGGATTTAATTACCAATCTATGTAGGATTATTAAGCATCTAATGTAGAAAGTTTTAGGAATTCAGTATATGTTTAGTTACACACTTATAGTTTATGCAAGCGAATTAGCAGAAATAAATTGCACGAATTATTATTATTTTTTTGATAATGTGTAGCATGTACAACTATTTTTCTATTGCAAAAAAAGCATTCCTTGCCCCAAGCGACCGAGCACACAAATAAGAGTGACTCCAAGCTTTTTTTTCAGAACTGAGTTAGTTACGTTATCCGTAAAAGTATCTTAGGTTTCAGAACTGAGTTAGTTACTAATTTAATTTTTATAAATACTATAAAGACTAAAATTTTAAGAATTAAACCAATAAATGTAGTGAAGTCAGAGGTCTGTTTGGAATATTCTTAGTGCAAGTCTGTCATGAAAGGAGGGCTGTTGTTTTTCCATGACTGACTGGTTCTTCATGAAGCAACAGTCATAATATCAATCTAAGTCGAAGCCTTTGTCTAATCTCCTTTTTTGTAAAACATTATTTTGTAATATTCTTAACTTAATTAATGATCACTTCTATTATGCTACCATTTTATGCGCACCATGTTTTAAAATGCAATGCCCCACTACGGAACAGTTAACTATACATAATTTCTCTGGAAGTTAGAAGGAAGTCCCTGTTATTTTTAGTTTTATACACCATACATCTATGAAGTTTCTTATTTCTTATTTAACTCTTCTATAGAAGATCCTATTCTTAAAGGTTGTTGTTGACGCCCAAAAAGCTCCTCGGTAGACATGTTCCTCTCCAGCACATCACTTGGTGGATCTAGAGGGGCAACCATCAGCTTATAAAGGTCAAATAAATTGCTTGCTATTGTTCCTTACCAAGAGTAATTTCCCCAGTGCCCAACTTACAATTTGATTTGTTGCATCATGATAAGGTCTCCATGATGTGCATAGGATGCGTTTTTTACATTGAATTTGTTTTCCTATCTTACATCCATGCATTCACATATTAGAGGATAAATATGTTGCAGGCTCTTATCTACATGCATGAATATTAACTTTGTATCCAATGGTAAAGTTGGCTTTATCAGGTGACCTGGGCAACACCTTTCCACATATATATTGTATTATTGGCGAACAATATATTTCTATTCTAAATTTTTGACTTTATCAAATTTATATTACAGGAAAAAGGATCATGTAATAGCATGCGAGGTGTATGTTGTTATTAGCATCTTCTTTTTTGATGCAGTGTATTTGCGTACATATAACAAGTTTTTTGTCAAATACATATATTGCAGGACAATGGATGATCAAGTAGCACCCAAGATGGCAAGGTGGTTGAGATATACGAACTGTTGTATCTTGAGGATTCATGATGCAGTTGTATGTCAATACATGTAGATTTATGACTATTGCCATAGCATCCAGTATATCTATCTATCTATCTATCTATGTCTTCTTAACGTCGACATATTTACCTTGACTAATTATTGTTTAATACAGGTTCTTTCTCTGTTAGTGATCTGATTTTTATTGGTTTACACCCACTTGGTTCAAACATTATTATTCTCTACTTTAGACATTTATATAAATAAATAACTTTTAAATGCCTAAAAATATATTACTTTTGTTTTTTTTACTAGAGGTAACATATTGACATATCAATGGAAAAGGTATGTTTTGAAATATGTTATAGTACAATAGTACATCATGTGTAAATGTCGGCTGGGCATAGAACTTGGCCAATTCTAAAGGTCTTCATTGAGGCAATTCGGTTAGGACCATTTAGATGAGCACTCATTTAAGAAACTATGAATGAGGAACTATCTGAAGGAATTTACTTCCTTTTAGTCCTTCGTTTGGGCAAAAAACACATGGTTCCAAAAAATAAACATGGAAGTTTATCATGTATTATTCCTACATATTTCACTTCCAATATATAACACTTGCTTTGTGATTGTTTGTGTAAATGTGTAAATAATGTACTAGCCCATGTAGGTGCACAGGTTGACGACTAGTTCTCCTAATGATGTGATCACGTTATCAAATGACAACTCATGTCCATGGTTAGGAAACCTTAACCATATTTGCTCAACGAGTTAGTCTAGTAGAGGCTCACTAGGGACAGGGTATTTGTTTATGTATCCACACACGTATTTAAGTTTCTGGTCAATACAATTCTAGCATGAATAATAAACCCTTATCATGATTTAGGTAATATAATGATAATCATATTATTATTGCCTCTAGGGCATATTTCCATCAGTCTTCCACTTGCACTAGAGCCAATACTCTAGTTCACATCGCCATGTGATTAACACCCATTGTTCACATCGCCATGTGACCAACACCCAAAGAGTTTACTAGAGTTAATATTCTAGTTCACATCGCCAAGTGATTAACACCCATAGTTCACATCGCCGTGTGACCAACACCCAAATAGTTTACTAGAGTCAATAATCTAGTTCACATCGCCATGTGATTAACACCCAAAGAGTACTAATGTGTGGTCATGTTTTGCTTGTGAGAGAAGTTTAGTCAATGGGTCTGTCACATTCAGATCCGTATGTATTTTGCAAATTTCTATGTCTACAATGCTCTGCATGGAGCTACTCTAGCTAATTGCTCTCGCTTTCAATATGTTTCCAGATTGATACTCATAGTCATCCGAATCGGTGTCAAAGTTTGCATCGACGTAACTCTTTACGATGAACTCTTTATCACCTCCATAACCCAGAAAATATTTCCTTCGTTCTCTAAGGATAATTTTGACCGCTGTCTACTGATCTACTCCTGGATCACTATTGTACCCCCTTGCCAAACTCATGGCAAGGTACACAATAGGTATAGTACAAAGCATGGCATACTTTATAGAACCTATGGTTGAGGCATAGGGAATGACTTTCATTCTATCTCTATCTTGTGCTATGGTCGGGCTTTGAGTCTTACTCAACTTCACACCTTGTAACACAACAAAGAACTCTTTCTTCGACTAATCTATTTTGAACTTCTTCAAAAACTTTGCCAAGGTATGTACTTTGTGAAATTCTTATTAAGTGTCTCCATTATCCCTATAGATCTTGATGCCCAATATATAAGCATCTTTATCGAGGTCTCTTATTGAAAAATTCTTATTCAAATATCATTTTATGCTTTTCAAAAATTATGTATCATTTCCAATCAACAATATGTCATCCACATATAATATCAGAAATTCTACAGAGCTCCCACTCACTTTCTTGTAAATACAGGATTCACCATAAGTCTGTATAAAACCATATGCTTTGATCACCTCATCAAAGCGTATATTCCAACTCTGAGATGCTTGCACCAGTCCATAGATGGATCACTGGAGCTTGCACACTTTGTTAGCACCTTTAGGATCGACTAAACCTTCTGGTTGCATCATATACAAGTCTTCTTTAAGAAATCCATTAGGAATGCAGTTTTGATGTCCATTTGCCAGATACGGGTATTAGGAATGCAATTGCTAACATGATTCGGACTGACTTAGGCATCGCTACGGGTGAGAAGGTCTCATCGTAGTCAACCCCTTGAACTTGTTGAAAACCTTTTGCGACAAGTCGAGCTTTGTAGATGGTGACATTACCATCAGCGTATGTGTCGGTGTACAAAAGTAGGGGCCTTTCTGTACCCTTTACTTGTGCATGGGCAGTCATAGCCACACCTGCAGGCATGCTTGGTGGGGCAGAGGAGGGTAAGATATGAGACTGCCAAGGCAGTACTCAAGCCAGAGGCGCGAGGAGCAAAAGGACAAGGTAGACTTCCCCTGGCAAGGCCCTTGCCGGGGCGGCCTGCATAGCCCCGGCAAGAGGCTTGCCGGGGTGACTTGCCCAATAAGCAGCAAGGCCGCCGACCTTGAGCCTGAGAGTTTTGACACCATCGACAACATGAAGACCAAGGCTCGGGGGCACCTGCGTAGTGGCATGTAGTCTTTGTGAAGCACCAAAGGCATGCAAGCATAGATGAGAACCAGAAGACGAAGACCCCTGGCAAGATCCTTGCTGGGGACAGATGAAGGCCCCCGGCAAGATCCTTGCCAGGGACGGCCACGAGGCCCCGGCAAGACCCTTGCCGAGGGCATCTGCTGGGCCACAGCTGGGCCCGCACCCACCAATGTTTCGCTGCCCCATGGCTATGCCAACACGGCAACTAGCCCGCCAACTAGGCAAGCACTTGTGTGGCAGCATGCAGCTTCTGGGCCAACTAGTCAAGCACCTGCGTGATGGCATGCATATCTTCGTGAAGACCTTGTCACCACAGCAGCACAGCAGCTAGCCAGCCATCATGGCGCTGCATGCCTTGTCAGCTTGGACGCATGTCGAAGCAAGGCGAGGCGTCGACGGACAGGACAAGCTTCATTGCCGTCCCCGATAAAGCAAGAGGGCACGTCGGCAGTGCATTAAATGTGTTTGTCCTAAGGTGCCAAGCGATAAACTTATACACTACAGATACTTACCACCTCCCATGTGCCATTGTGGCAACCCCTTTGACATATAAAAGGAAGCCCGAGGCGTACTGTGGAAGGATTCAGACTTTTTTGGACTGTGCATGCACTGCAGCTAGTTCAAGAACTCAAGAACACCAAATATACACAAACAAGCAGGACTAGGGTTTTACACATCGTTTGTGGCTCGAACCTGGGTAAAAATCACCCCGCGTTGATCTTTTAGACATGCTCTTTGCACAGCTCCGTGCCCCGCCAACCGTAGAAAGGGGTTCCCCGGGATCCCATAGGTGTCGTTTCCCCCGACATCTTTGGCGCGCTTGGTAGGGGGCGCTGAAGCTGTGAAATTCTGGTTTAAAAGTTAGCACATCGACTTCTTCATCGCCATGGCTCGGAAGAAAAAGGTGGCCCTAGCGGTTAGCTTGTATGGAGCCAGTCTGTCCACGCCAGTGCGGGCAAGCGATAGGGCAGACACTAACAACAGAGGAGGTCAAAGTCATCTCCATCGCTCTGGCGCCATCAGCAAGGCGAGCTTTGTCATCTCCAGCCACAACAACTATCTGCATGGCGACGGAAAGCTAAGTCACCCAAAACCTTGAGAAATTTCCTTTTTTTACATAAGGTTGTCTTCCTCGAAAGATCTTGCTCCTTGTATGGGAATCATGCATGCGAGGGAACCCTTCCGCTATTGGCAACGCCCTTGTTCTGTTTTGAGTCCGCTCAACAGTTTGAGCGGCTACGCCGAGAATGGCAAGGTGGCTTGCCCGATAGCACGCGCTCCCCGGCAGGCTACTAAGGATCTGTTCCTCAAAGCGCCCCAGCATGGGTTTACGCGCTGGCAAACCTATCCAACTAAGTGTAGGGTGTGTACATACAAAGAAAGATCAAATAGGAAGATAGCATGCACTATTTGAAAATACTGCAGAGTTATATTACATCAATGGTCGCCACGGTTCTAACTTAAGTTAAAATTGTCTTGGTCATGAACTCGCAACGGCAATGAGGAACGGGGTGGCTAGTCCCGGCGCTGGCCCTCCACCCTCTTGACTCCGTCGATGCAGCTGATGACGGCCTCGTTGCGCTCTTCGAGTGCCGCGAGGTTCGTATCCTCCGGCAAGCTCTCAAGCGCGTTGGCGAAGTCCACGTTGGGGTTCCAGAACACCACCTTGGTGAGCACCTTGGTCAGGGCACCCCGGCAAAGCCTCCGAGACTCATTGGCTAGATAGGTCACTCGATTGGAGCGGAGCTGCTCCAGGGCGTCGAGGACGTGCTTGAAGAACAAGGTCAACCTGGCATTAGGGCTTGTGTTCGCCTCTTGTGAGAACCTGGCGTCTGGCATGCCCATGACGGCTAGCTGCGTGGTGAGCTTCTCTGCAATGTCGATGAGACAGCCAATCCAGAGGTTTATGCTGCCCACATAATCCTTGTGGGCTGCTGCGTCATCCTTCCGCAGCTGCCTCTCACTCTCAAGGGTTTTGTTCAGGGTCTCCTCACGGGCCCTGACCTCGGAAAGCATCCTTTCCAAGCCATCCAGTTTCAGCTTCACATCGTTCACAGAGCCGTTGGCCTCGGGGAGCAGCTTGGTCTTGTCGGAAATGGCGACCTCCAACTCCGCCAGAGTGCGGTTGGCCATGTCCCTCTCCTCCGACAGCCTCGACAATATGTCTTCTTCTTGAAGATCCATTTATTTTCAATGGCTTGCTGATCATCGGGAAAGTCCTCCAAAGTCCACACTTTGTTCTCATACATGGATCCTATCTCAGATTTCATGGCCTCAAGCCATTTATCGGAATCTGGGCTGATACTTCTCCAACGTATCTATAATTTTTGATTGTTCCATGCTATTATATTATCTGTTTTGGATGTTTAATGGGCTTTATTATACACTTTTATATTATTTTTGGGACTAACGTACTAACCCAAGGCCCAGTTTAAATTGTTGTTTTTTGCCTATTTCAGTGTTCCGCAGAAAAGGAATATCAAACGGAATGAAACCTTCGGGAGAGTTATTTTTGGAACAAACGTGATCCAGGGGACTTGGAGTAGATGTCAAGAAAGGGGCGAGGAGGCCACGAGGCAGGGAGGCGCACCTGCCCCCCTGGGCGCATCCCCACACTCGTGGGCCCCTCGTAGCTCCACCGACCTACTTCTTCCTCCTATATATATCCATATACACCGAAAACATCCAGGTGCACCACGAAACACTATATCCACCGCCGCAACCTTCTGTACCCAAGAGATCCCATCTTGGGGCCTTTTCCGGAGCTCCGCCGGAAGGGGAATCGATCATGGAGGGCTTATACATCAACACCATAGCCTCTCCGATGATATGTGAGTAGTTTACCACAGACCTTCGGGTCCATAGTTATTAGCTAGATGGCCTCTTCTCTCTCTTTGGATCTCAATACAAAGTTCTCCTCGATCTTCTTGGAGAGCTATTTGATGTAATTCTTTTTGCGGTGTGTTTGTCGAGATCCGATGAATTGTGGGTTTATGATCAAGATTATCTATGAACAATATTTGATTCTTCTCTGAAATCTTTTATGTATGATTTGTTATCTTTGCAAGTCTCTTCGAATGACCAGTTTGGTTTGGCCTACTAGATTGATCTTTCTTGCAATGAGAGAAAAAGTGCTTAGCTTTGGGTTTCAATCTTGCGGTGTCCTTTCCCAGTGACAGCAGGGGCAGCAAGGCAAGTATTGTATTGTTGCCATCGAGGATAAAAAGATGGGGTTTATATCATATTGATTGAGTTTATCCCTCTACATCATGTCATCTTGCCTAATGCGTTACTCTATTCTTATGAACTTAATACTCTAGACGCATGCTGGATAGCGGTCGATGTGTGGAGTAATAGTAGTAGATGCAGAATCGTTTTGGTCTACTTCTCACGAACGTGATGCCTATATACATGATCGTGCCTAGATATTCTCATAATTATGCACTTTTCTATCAATTGCTCGGCAGTAATTTGTTTACCCACCGTAATACTTATGCTATCTTGAGAGAAGCCACTAGTGAAAGCTATGGCACCCAGGTCTATTTTCCATCATATAAGTTTCCAATCTATTTTATTTTGCAATCTTTATTTTCCAATCTATATCATAAAAATACCAAAAATATTTGTCTTATTATCTCTATCAGATCTCACTCTCGTTAGCGATCGTGAAGGGATTGACAACCCCTTTATCGCGTTAGTTGCGAGGTTCTTATTTGTTTGTGTAGGTGCGAGGTGACTTGCATGTAGTCTCCTACTGGATTGATACCTTGGTCGTCAAAAACTGAGGGAAATACTTAGGCTACTTTGCTGCATCACCCTTTCCTCTTCAAGGGAAAACCAACGTAGTGCTCAAGAGGTAGCAAGAAGGATTTCTGGTGCTGTTGCCGGGGAGATCTACGCACAAGTCAAGACATACCAAGTACCGATCACAAACTCTTATCCCTCGCATCACGTTATTTGCCATTTGCCTCTCGTTTTCCTCTCCCCCACTTCACCCTTGCCGGTTTATTCGCCCTCTTGTTCCGTTCGCCTCTTTTTCGCTCGCTTCTTGTGTGCTTGTGTGTTGGATTGTTTATCACGATGGCTCAAGATAATACTAAGATTTTTCCAATACCAACAATAATGATTTTATTAGCACTCTGATTGCTCCCCTTACCGATGCTGAATCTTGTGAAATTAATACTGCTCTGCTGAATCTTGTGATGAAAGATCCGTTTTCTGGCTTTCCTAGTGAAGATGACGCTACCCATCTAAACAGCTTTGTTGATTTGTCTGATATGCAAAAGAAGAAAGATGTGGATAATGATATTGTTAAATTGAAGCTATTCCCGTTTTCGCTTAGAGATCATGCTAAAACTTGGTTTTCTTCTTTGCCTAAAAATAGTATTGATTCTTGGAATAAGTGCAAAGATGCTTTTATCTCTAAGTATTTTCCTCCCACTAAGATCATCTCTCTTAGAAACGATATTATGAACATTAAGCAACTAGATCATGAGCTTGTTGCACAATCTTGGGAAAGGATGAAATTAATGATTCGCAACTGCCCTACTCATGGTTTGAATTTATGGATGATCATACAAAATATTTATGCTGGATTGAAATTTTCTTCTAGAAATCTTTTAGATTCGTCCGCGGGAGGCACTATTATGGAAATCACTTTAGGAGAAGCTACCAAACTCCTAGATAATATTATGGTTAATTATTCTCAATGGCACACTGAAAGATCTACTAGTAAAAAGGTTCATGCTATAGAAGAAATTAATGTTTTGAGTGGAAAGATGGATGAACTTATGAAATTGTTTGCTAATAAGAGTGTTTCTTCTGATCCTAATGATATGCCTTTGTCTACTTTAATTGAGAATAATAATGAATCTATGGATGTGAATTTTGTAAGTAGGAACGATTTTGGCAACAACGCGTATAGAGGAAACTTTAATCCTAGGCCATATCCTAGTGATTCCTCTAATAATTATGGAAATTCCTACAACAATTCTTATGGAAATTATAATCAGATGCCCTTTGATTTTGAATCTTGTATTAAGGAATTTATTTGTTCGCAAAAGAGTTTCAATACTTTGATTAAAGAAAAATTGTCTAAGATTGATGAGTTGGCTCGGAACGTGGATATAATTTCTCTTGATGTTGTTTCTTTGAAACTTAGATCTGTTCCGCCTAAGCGGAATTGTCTAAGATTGATGCTTTAATGCAATCTTATGAAGAAAAACTTGAATTAGAAGTTTCTATCCCTAGAAAAATTTATGATGAGTGGGAACCTACTATTAAAATTAATATTAAAGATCATGAATGCTATGCTTTATGTGATTTGGTTGCTAGTGTTTCCACGATTCCAAAAACTTTGTGTGATGTGTTAGGTTTCCGTGAATTTGATGATTGTTCTTTAAATTTGCATCTTGCGCATTCCACTATTAAGAAACCTATGGGAAGGATTAATGATGTTGTATTGTTGCAAATAGGAATTATGTGACCGTAGATTTCATTGTTCTTGACATTGATTGCAATCCTACATGTCCCATTATTCTTGGTAGACCCTTCCTGAGAACGATTGGTGCAATTATTGATATGAAAGAAGGGAATATTAGATTCCAATTTCCATTAAGTAAAGGCATGGAACACTTTCCTAGAGAGAAAATTAAATTACCTTATGAATCTACTATGAGAGCCACCTAGGGATTGCATACTAAAGATGATAATACCTAGATCTATTCTTGCTTTTATGCCTAGCTAAGGGCATTAAACGATAGCGTTTGTTTGGAGGCCACCCAAATTTATTTTTGTTTCTTGCTTTTTGGTTATGTTTAGTAATAAATAATTCATCTAGCCTCTTTTTAGATGTGGTTTTATGCTTTTAGTTAGTGTTTGTGCCAAGTAGAAACTTTGGGAAGACTTGGGGGAAGTTTTTGCGATCTTGCTGTAAAAAACAGAACCTTTAGCGCTCACGAGATTTGCTGCCATTGATCATTGGAGAGTGCGATTAGGTTGATTCTTTTTGCATATGATTAATAGAAAATTCCTCACGTCAACCAATTTATTTCAGAATTTTTGGTGTTACATAAGTATTCGAAACCTAGAGATTACTATAGACTGTTCTGTTTTTGACAAATTCTGTTTTTCATGTGTTGTTTGCTTATTTTGATGAATCTATGGCTAGTATCGGAGGGTATGAACCATAGAGAAGTTGTAATACAGTAGGTTTAACACCAATATAAATAAATAATGAGTTCATTATAGTACCTTAAGTGGTGATTTGTTTTCTTATACTAATGGAGCTCATGACATTTTCTGTTGAGTTTTGTGTTGTGAAGTTTTCAAGTTTTGGGTAAATATTTGATGGATTATGTAATTAGGAGTGGCAAGAGCCTAAGATTGGGGATGCCCAAGGTACCCCAAGTTAAAATTCAAGGACAACCAAAAGCCTAAGCTTGGGGATGCCCCGGAAGGCATCCCCTCTTTCGTCTTCGTCCATCAGTAACTTTACTTGAGGCTATATTTTTATTCACCACATGATATGTGTTTTGCTTGGAGCGTCTTGTATGATGTGAGTATTTGCTTTCTAGTTTACCACAATCATCCTTGCTGTACACACCTTTTTGGAGAAACACACATGAATCAGAATTTATTAGAATACTCTATGTGCTTCACTTATATCTTTTGAGCTAGGTAATTTTGCTCTAGTGCTTCACTTATATCTTTTAGAGCACGGTCGTGGTTTTATTTTATAGAAATTAATGATCTCGCATGCTTCACTTATATTATTTTGAGATTCCTTTAGAACAGCATGGTAATTTGCTTTGGTTATAAAATTTGTCCTAGTATGATAGGCATCCAAGATTGGTATAATAAAAACTTCCATAAAAAGGTGCATTGAATACTATGAGAAGTTTGATACTTGATAATTGTTTTGAGATATAAAGATGGTGATATTAGAGTTGTGTTAGTTGAGTAGTTGTGAATTTGAGAAATACTTGTGTTGAAGATTGCAAGTCCCGTAGCATGCACGTATGGTAACCGTTGTGTAATAAATTTGAAACATGAGGTGTTCTTTGATTTTCTTCCTTATGAGTGCCGGTCGGGACGAGCGATGGTCTTTTCCTACCAATCTATCCCCCTAGGAGCATGCGCGTAATACTTGGTTTTTGATGACTTGTAGATTTTTGCAATAAGTATGTGAGTTCTTTATGACTAATGTTGAGTCCATGGATTATACGCACTCTCACCTTTCCATCATTGCTAGCCTCTTCGGTACCGTGCATTGCCCTTTCTCACCTTGAGAGTTGGTGCAAACTTCGCCGCTGCATGCAAACCCCGTGATATGATACTCTCTATCACACATAAACCTCCTTATATCTTCCTCAAAATAGCCACCATACCTACCTACTATGGCATTTCCATAGCCATTCCGAGATATATTGCCATGCAACTTTCCACCGTTTCATTTATGATATGCTTCATCATTGTCATATTGCCTTGCATGATCATGTAGTTAACATCGTATTTTTGGCAAAGCCACCATGCATAATTTATCATACATGTCACTCTTGATTCATTGCCCTTCCCGGTACACTGCCAGAGGCATTCATATAGAGTCACATTTTGTTCTAGTATCGAGTTGTAATCATTGAGTTGTAAATAAATAGAAGTGTGATGATCATCATTAATAGAGCATTCTCCCAGATAAAAAAGAAAGAAAAAAAGGGGAAGGCCAAAAAAAGAAAGGCCCAAAAAAAGATAAATAAAAGGGACAATGCTACAATCTTTTTTTTCACACTTGTGCTTCAAAGTAGCACCATGATCTTTATGATAGAGAGTATCTTGCTTTGTCACTTTCATATACTAGTGGGAATTTTTTTACATTATAGAACTTGGCTTGTATATTCCAACAATGGGCTTCCTCAAATGCCCTAGGTCTTCATGACCAAGCAAGTTGGATGCACACCCACTTAGTTTCTTTTGTTGAGCTTTCATACATTTATAGCTCTAGTGCATCCGTTGCATGGCAATCCCTACTCCTTGCATTGACATCAATTAATGGGAATCTCCCTAGCCCGTTGATTAGGCACGTCGATGTGAGACTTTCTCCTTTTTTGTCTTCTCCACATAACCCCTATCATTATATTCTGTTCCACCCATAGTGCTATATCCAAGGCTCACGCTCATGTATTGCGTGAAAGTTGAAAAAAGTTTAAGATCACTAAAGTATGAAACAATTGCTTGGCTTGTCATCGGGGTTGTGCATGATGAGAGCATTCTTGTGTGAAGAAAATGGAGCATGACCAAACTATATGATTTTGTAGGGATGGACTTTCTTTGGCCATGGTATTTTGACAAGACATGATTGCTTAGTTAGTATGCTTGAAGTATTATTATTTTTATGTCAATATTAAACTTTTGTCTTGAATCTCTCGGCTCTGAATATTCATGCCACAATAAAGAAAATTACATTGAGAATTATGCTAGGTAGCATTCCACATCAAAAATTCTGTTTTTATCATTTACCTACTCGAGGACGAGCAGGAATTAAGCACGGGGATGCTTGATACGTCTCGAACATATCTATAATTTTTTATTGTTCCATGCTATTATATTATCTGCTTTGGATGTTTAACGGGCTTTATTATACACTTTTATCTTATTTTTAGGACTAACCTACTAACCCAAGGCCCAGTGCAAATTGTTGTTTTCTTGCCTATTTCAGTGTTTCGCAGAAAAGGAATATCAAACGGAATCCAAATGGCATGAAACCTTCGGAAGAGTTATTTTTGGAACAAACGTAATCCATGGGACTTGGAGTAGACGTCAAGAAAGGAGCAAGGAGGCCACGAGGCAGCGAGGCGCGCCCCCACCCTCGTGGGCCCCTTGCAGTTCCACCGACCTACTTCTTCCTCCTATATATAACCATATACCCCGAAAACATCCAGGAGCACCATCAAACCCTATTTCCACCGCCACAACCTTCTGTACCCAAGAGATCCCATCTTTGGGCCTTTTTCGGAGCTCCACCAGAGGGGGAATCAATCACGGAGGGCTTCTACATCAACACCATAGCCTCTCCGATGATGTGTGAGTAGTTTACCACAGACCTTCGGGTCCATAGTTGTTAGCTAGATGGCTTCTTCTCTCTCTTTGGATCTCAATACAAAGTTCTCCTCGATCTTCTTGGAGATCTATTCGATGTAATTCTTTTTGTGGCGTGTTTGTCGAGATCCGATGAATTGTGGGTTTATGATCAAGATTCTCTATGAACAATATTTGATTCTTCTCGGAAATCTTTTTTGTAAGATTTGTTATCTTTGCAAGTCTCTTCGAATTATCAGTTTGGTTTGGCCTACTAGATTGATCTTTCTTGCAATAGGAGAAGTGCTTAGCTTTGGGTTCAATCTTGCGGTGTCCTTTCGTAGTGACAGGAGGGGCAGCAAGGCATGTATTGTATTGTTGCCATCGAGGATAAAAAGAAGGGGTTTATATCATACTGCTTGAGTTTATTCCTCTACATCATGTCATCTTGCCTAATGCGTTACTCTGTTCTTATGAACTTTATACTCCAGATGCATGATGGATAGGGGTCGATGTGTGGAGTAATAGTAGTAGATGCAGAATCGTTTCGGTCTACTTGTCGCGGACGTCATGCCTATATACATGATCATGCCTAGATATTCTCATAATTATGCACTTTTCTATCAATTGCTCGACAGTAATTTGTTTACCCACCGCAATACTTATGCCATCTTGAGAGAAGCCACTAGTGAGACATGTGGCCCCCAGGTCTATTTTCCATCATATAAGTTTCCAATCTATTTTATTTTGCAATCTTTATTTTCCAATCTATATTATAAAAATACCAAAAAAATTATCTTATTATCTCTATCACATCTCACTCTCGTAAGTGACCATGAAGGGATTGACAACACCTTTATCGCGTTGCTTGTGAGGTTCTTATTTGTTTGTGTAGGTGTGAGGTGACTTGCGTGTAGTCTCCTACTGGATTGATACCTTGGTTCTCAAAAACTGAGGGAAATACTTACGCTACTTTCCTGCATCACCCTTTCCTCTTCAAGGGAAAACCAACGAAGTGCTCAAGAGGTAGCATGGGCTCATCATAGCTTCTTCATAGTTCGTAGGTTCGCCATGGTCTAGTAACATGACTTCCAGGATAGGATTACCGTACCACTCTGGTGCGGAACATTCCATGTTCGACCTACAAGGTCCAGTAGTAAATTGATCTAAAGTCTCATGATCATCATCATTAACTTCCTCTCTAGGTGGTGTAGGCATCACGGGAACGGATTTCTCTAATGTGCTACTTTACAAATTGAGATAAGGTACAATTACCTCATCAAGTTCTACTTTCCTCCCACTCACTTCTTTCGAGAGAAACTCCTACTCTATAAATGTTCCATTCTTGGCAACAAAGATCTTGCCTTCGAATCTATGGTAGAAGGTGTGCCCAATTGTTTCCTTAGGGCAACCTATTGTAACGCCCTCGATGCGGCTATATCTCCCACGTGTCGAAGCACGACTTAGTGGCATAACCACATTGAAAGCAATGTCGCAAGTGAGGTAATCTTCACACAACCCATGTAATACATAAGGGAAAGAGATACATAGTTGGCTTACAATCGCCACTTCACACAATACATGAATAAAGCATTACAACATCCAAATGCAATCAAGGTCCGACTACGGAACCAAAATAAAGAAGAACCCCAAATGCGACAAAGGTCCCCGATCGGCCCCAACTGGGCTCCACTACTGATCAACTAGAACGAAGCAACGCAAAGGACAAGATCTTCATCGAGCTCCTCCTGAGCTGGGTTGCGTCATCTGCACGGACTCATCGGCACCTGCAAACTGGTTTTTGGAAGTATTTGTGAGCCACGGAGACTTAGCAATCTCGCACCCTCGCGATCAAGACTATTTAAGCTTATGGGTAAGGTAAAGGTATGAGGTGGAGCTGCAGCAAGCGACTAGCATATATGGTGGCTAACATACGCAAATGGGAGCGAGAAGAGAAACAAAGCATGGTCGATAAAAGTATGATCAAGAAGTGATCCTAAAACAACCTACGTCAAGCATAACTCCAACACCGTGTTGACTTCCCGGACTCCGCCGGAAAGAGACCATCATGGTTACACACGCGATTGATTCATTTTAATTAAGTTAAGGTTCAAGTTATCTACAACCGGACATTAACAGATTCCCATCTGCCCATAACCGCGGGCATGGCTTTCGAAAGTTCAAATCCCTGCAGGGGAGTCCCAACTTAGCCCATGACAAGCTCTCACGGTCAACGAAGGAATAAACCTCCTCCCGAGACGTTCCGATCAGACTCGGTATCTCGGTTCTTCAGGACACTTCGACAGGTTAAAACAAGTCCAGCAACACCGCCCGAATGTGCCGACAAATCCCGATAGGAGATGCACATATCTCGTTCTCAGGGCACACTCAGATGAGACATCCTACGAGTAAAACCAACCCTCAAGTTTCCCCAAGGTGGCCCCGCAGTCTACTCGATCAGACCAACACTCTGAGGAGCACTGGCCCGGGGGGGTTAAAATAATGATGACCCTTGGGCGCGCGACCCCCAAGGGAAAATAAAAGGCTAGGCGGCGAATGGTAAAACCAATGTTGGGCATTGATGGAAAAGCTTTAATCAAGGCGAACTATCAAGGGGTTCCCATCATTACCCAACCGCGTAAGGAACGCAAAATCCGGGAACATAACACCGATATGACGGAAACTAGGGCGGCAAGAGTGGAACAAAACACTAGGCATAAGGCCGAGCCTTCCACCCTTTACCAAGTATATAGATGCATTAAGATAACATGGCAATATAATGATATCCCAACAAGTAAATAATGTTCCAACAAGGAACGGTCTCCAATCTTCACCTGCAACTAGCAACGCTATAAGGGGGGCTGAGCAAAGCGGTAACATAGCCAATCAACGGTTTTCTAGGACATGGTGGGTTAGAGGTTTGGCATGGCAATTTGGGAGGCTTGAAAGCAAGTGGTAGGCATCGTAGCATTGGCATAGCAAAAGAGCGAGCATCTAGCAAAGCAAAGATAGTAGTGATTTCGAGGGTATGATCATCTTTCCTGAAATCCCGCAAGGAAGAAGAACGAGTCCATGAAGAAGACAAACGAACATAGACGAATGGGTCCTCACAAGCGTGACGTTACCGGAATCAACCCAAAGAAGCAACACCAGAAAGAAGCACACAACATAGTAAACAACCAACACATGAACATGGTATGCTATGCGAGATGCGGTATGCGATGCATATGCATGATTGGACAAGGAATGCATGAACCTGGCCTAATCATGGAAATCCAAGTGTGCCACTAGAAAGGTGAGATGAAATGGCTTGAAAAAGATATAATTACGGTTTGGAAATGGCAACCAATTCAAATATGACCACGTTCTTCGATTTACAGCAAGTAGCCATCTAAATGCAATAATATGAACATGCTACAGCACCCAAACATGGCATCAAAATACATGGAAGGGATCCACTCATGATGCTTAACAAAAGACTAGCACTGAGCTACGGCCAATTCATCCATTAATAGGTTCAATCAAGCATGGCAAAAATGCATTTGGTAAACAGATCTCAGACTTAGTGAAATTAACACTTGTCTGGAATTTCAGATCAGATAGCACTCTTTGGAGCATGAAAACTAGATGCTACAGGAACTAAACATGGCAAAGTAAAGCATGGCATGGAGCTACTCAAAGAGCTTAACAAAAGTCCCTTAGTGACCTTGAGCCAAAAGGGATCATAAAATACAATTGCAAGCATGTGAACATGGCAAAAACATAATCAGATCACAGACTTAGTGAAAACTGGCACATGCTGAAAACGGATATCAAGTAGGCATGTTTACGAGCTCGATGCACTCACTACGGAGCAAGTCATGAAATGCTAAGAATACACCCATCAAGAATACACAAAATGCAAGTTAGACATGGCAAGAACAATAACATAGCATGCACGGATCAACTACAACATCTTCGGTAAAATCGCTAACAAGTAGACAATCTGCCCAGATTCACGAAATAGCAAAAGTAGAGCTCGATTGACTCAAGCTAGGGTGCTCCATAATTGCAAAGAAAGACATGGATGGATAGAGCACTACAAGATTAAGAAAACATCCTTACTGATCATCCTCAAAAGAGGCACGGATCACTAGGAAACAACATGAACATATGACCAAATGAGATAAACAGCTCAAGGACTTAGTGGAAATGCTAAGTCCCTGAAATCAGCATTACCAAGTGCACCACTTTGCAAGCTTGTGCAAGTCACCACACACATCACAAAAATACATGGGTTGCACCTTGGAAAGATGACAAAACCCTTAACAAAACATATGTAGAGCTCAGAGGCATATCATGCACACATTAATCATGGCAAAAATGACAAATAGCTATATGGAGCAGCAGATCTGACAAATATCTCAAGTAGCACTCTTCCAACAGCATTTCGGGCATCAAAATGAACTCAAATGAAAATGATGCAATGAGAAGAAAATGATGTACTCTCTGAGGCGAACATTTTGATATGCTATATGCATGAATCGGAGCTACGGATGCAAAGTTACGGCATGATGAACATAGGCATATGAATCTGGAAATTTCAGGGACTTATTGAAATTATACCTCCGCGAAAAGTCAACGCGGGATGAGGAGAAGTGGGACGGCGTGGTGCGGGACGGATCTGTCCGTTTGGTTGGGAGGATGGGTGGATCTCGTCCATCCTGACGAGATCTCGCCGGAGTTCGCCGGAGAAGACGACGGAGAGGTGGCCGGTGACGGCGAAGGAGACGCGGGCTCGCCGGAGGATGACGCCGGCGAGGCAGCGGTGGAGGACGCTGGCAAACGAGGTGGCAGCGCACGTCGACCGAGGCGGCCGGCGGCGAGGAGTCGCGGCGGTGCATGGCGGCGCGGCGCCTTGGGTGGCGCGCGGGGCGCGGCGTCGCCGGGAGCTGGGCGGCGCGGCGGGTCTGGCGGCTCGGGCGCTGGGAGCCGAGCTCCATGGGCAGCGATGGGATCTGGGCCCTCAGGGCCTCGTACGGGAGGAGAGAGAGAACGATGAGGTGGCACTGCGGGAGTGGTGGAGGGCGGTGGTGGGTGCTGAGGTGTCGACCGACGATTGGCCGGGGTGAGGTGGCGACCGAGCGGACATGTCCGGGCACGGTGGGATGTTTGTCCGGTGACGCGAGGTAGGGGAAGGCTAGGGTTAGACCGCAAACTTCGGAGGGGATCACTTATTTATAGGTAGAGGGAGCTAGGAGAGTCCAAATGAGGTGCGGTTTTCGGCCACGTGATCGTGATCGAACGACCAAGGGGATGGAAGGTGTTTAGGTGGGTTTTGGGCCAAATTGGAAGGGTGTTGGGCTGCAACACACACGAGGCCTTTTCGGTCCCTCGGTTAACCGTTGGAGTATCAACCGAAGTCCAAATGGTACGAAACTTGACAGCCGGTCTACCGGTAGTAAACCAAGGCCGCTTGACAAATCTCGGTCCAATCCGGAAATGTTTAATCACCACACACGGAAGGAAAGTAGAAAGGACCACCGGAGGAGAACGGAGCGCCGGATTGCAAAACGGACAACGGAGAAAATGCTCGGATGCATGAGACGAACATGTATGCAAATGAAAAGCACATGATGACATGATATGCAATGCATGACACGCAAGCAATGACAAGGCAACAACAGCGAATAACTAGACGACACCTGGCACATCGGTCTCGGGGCGTTAGAACACTCCACCACTACGAGAGGATCTCCTCCCGAGATCTAGAATGGCACCGGAGGGACAACGGAAGAGATAAAAGAAGAGGTAAAACAAATTGCTTCTTTGACAAATGAGTGAAACCAAAGAACCTTGAAAAGGTTAAGCCATATCGAGAAAAAGAATAACGGAGATGACAAATTTGAAAACACTCCGTTAGAAAAGAGGGACAAGGAACATTGCGAAAAACCTTGAGGTTGAAGGGCAAGATGTATATTGAAACCACTCCGGTTAAAACAAGATAGAGAAGGATTAAGAATGATATAATTTGAGCAGCACTCTGTCTGAGAAGGGAGGCAAAACTTGGCAGAATGGGGAAAATTCGAAAAGCAGGCACGACACTCTGGTTAAAAGGATAAGGACGAGAAGAACACGATCCTGACAAAACAAGAAGATGGGCTGCAGAGAGCAACATCACAATGCCTCCGGAACGAAAGAGTAGAGTAAAGATAATTGAGACAAACGAATGTAGAAGACAATGCCAACTTCTGCTACAAAAGAGCCTGAAAAGGCATCTTTAGTAGAAGGGTTGAACGGAGTTATTGGAAAACCAACAACGAAAATAATAAGCTTGATATGGTCTTATGGAATACAACTCAAATTATGAGGTGAAAACCCGCCACTCACGGGAAAGAATTAGATTGGAATAAACAAGGAGACGAGAAAACTTATTTCACCGGAAGGATAAAAGAAGACATTGGATCATTTATAAGCACCATAGGTAGCAACAATCCTTAGGGAAAGCTTTAGGTGGAAAATAAGCCAAGATAATCCCAACGAATAGGTTGATGGATTTAAAATACCTCATTCATAAAAACATGTGAGTTATGAAACATGAACTCAAATTATTAAGAATGACCTAATACCATCTCCAATGATATGGAAGAAAGATTGAACTCCGGATTGCAAGATGAAGAAAACTTGAGCTCCTCTGAAAAGAAAGTTGATGAACGTTTCGAGAAGGAATATAAATCCTTGATGACCCACCATGTAGAGCCTCCCTGAAGAACTCCGGTAATAAAAGGATGATCAAACGGAAGGAAAAAGAAGTTGAAAACATAAGGTGAATCCTTGTAAAGATTTAGATGAATCTCCGTGATTACATAATTGCGAGAGCCTGGAACTCCGGGGAAGAAAAGATAAGATGAACAATTGAGATCAAGAATCTTGATGAACCTCCGTAAGAATTGAAAATGAACGAAGAGAAGATAAAGAAACACCGGGAAGAATTAAGCAAATGAACGAAGACGCTTGAGAGAATTTAGACACCTGAGAGCGAAGAGATCACGAGCTGATTAGAGATCACTTGATGCACCGGTAAAATTGGAGAATGATAACTGAAAGCTGAGAATGAATAATCCCGAAATAATGGCCTTCGGAGAATCAAACTGAAAAGACTCCTAAATTTTCACCGGATGGATAAACGAATTCTCACGATCAAAACAATTATGAGAGGATGGCCTCGAACTAGAACCATGAATCTCTGAGAGAGCGGATAAGATATGGAGGAAAAACTCTTCTTCGGTCATCAAAATCTGAGAATTACGACGAGAAACACCACCAAGAATTATTTAGACACTCCGGAATGAAGAATGGAAATGTTGAGACAACGATGAAAAGAATTTGACAGATCTTGGAGAAAACATTTGACTGATGATAAATCATTCTTACGTCAAACTTTAGAAAAGAATTTGAGAAGCTCCGGAAAAATTAGAAGAGTCAGGTAAGATCCTGGAAAAAGACCTGTGGGTTAGGGCCCACTCAAAAGATACACCGTAGAACTATTGCTAGAAACTGAAATTGCACCGGTTGAATTAAATGGCTAGAACGAGATAACAACCTCGAAAGAGCTTGAACGAATGTAGAGTGGAAACACGAATCTTGGAGATATCTTCAGCACTCCGGAACAAAAGAATAGCGAGTGGTGAATGATTAAGAATTGCACCAGCATGAGAAAGCATTGAAACGAGGAAAGGGATATGATCAACACCAAATCTTAATTTGAATCCACCGGAGAAGAAAACGAGTGAAAAGTGACGAACTTGAAGCTCCATTAAAATCTTCCTGATAATCACCGGATAACAATATTGAAAGAAAAGACAGAAGAGACTTCACATCAATAAGGTGGATACTTGATTAAGAAATCCGAGTCCTTGAAGAAACAAAGGGTGGGTGGGCGGGAAAACAAAGGCAACTTGGAGACGGATGAAACAAACACCGTTGAGAAGAAATGATAATTGATCTTGCTGATGTTGAAATGATCAGATCCACTTGAAGAGAAAACACGCCGGTGAAAAGGATTGACAAAACAATCTCGATTATCAAGAAGGATTAGTATTCGGATAGGAATATGAGAACACCACTTAGGAAAGGTATGGAATCAAAATTTGACATGGAAGCAACCCGAATACCACAACTCAAAACAAAACAAAGGATTGGCTTGCAGAATAAGCCGGAACAAACATATGATAGAGATTTCGTCCGAAGTTTTTGTGGTGGGGCCTACACGGGCTCGATCGTACAGCACCATCATGTACAAGGCAGTGCACGTGACATACGAAGCGTCCCCGAGTCGGCATAGCCAAGGACTCTTTAAGACACAACGAGACCACTGTAAAACCGACCGTGAATAGGCGGACCACTAGACGTCGAACCCCAATTTCATATCATACGTCTGTCGGAAAGATATCCTAAGAGCTACTTGAATTCCCACCTAGGAAACTCCCGAAATTTCCCGGTTATGCAATCAGGTGTTGGGGATATAGGGGAAGCATAATATCTCACCCAAAACTAACAAATCCTACATCCAGTTGTATCCATCCTTCAACACATAACCAAGAAACCTTCGGAAATCATCTACCTCAACCTTCGAAAAGCATCCGTTATACAAGTTATGGCAATACTCCTGAACTCCCGCCCCAGTACTGGGTGGCGTCGAGGTTATCTCACCAACGAACTACATAAAAGAGATTTTCAATGTCGGTGTACTAAACTCAGGTATTCCAGAACTGCAACGATAAAATTATGACGACAACACCTCAGAGCTCAACTCCCCAGGACACTTCCACAAAACCCCTGATAGGAGGCACCAAGACAATGTTCTCGTCATAAAACCATCGGAACGATTCCAATATACCCGCGTGATCCTAAATTTTTTTTTAGTGAAATTTGAGAAGAGAAGAGTCAAAACTCTACGTCAGGATGCCTTACCAGAGCGATGAGCAGATTGGGAAGTAAAAGAAGTCCTAAACTCTCCGATATATAATTCCTAAATGACTCAGAACATTTTTTCTAGACACAACTCCGCTGCTAAAAACGATCAAGCAATGGGGCTCCTAAGGTCGGGGAAGGCTCTGATACCAACTTGTAACGCCCTCGATGCGGCTATATCTCCCACGTGTCGAAGCATGACTTAGAGGCATAACCGCATTGAAAGCAATGTCGCAAGTGAGGTAATCTTCACACAACCCATGTAATACATAAGGGAAAGAGATACATAGTTGGCTTACAATCGCCACTTCACACAATACATGAATAAAGCATTACAACATCCAAATGCAATCAAGGTCCGACTACGGAACCAAAATAAAGAAGAACCCCAAATGCGACAAAGGTCTCCGATCGACCCCAACTGGGCTCCACTACCGATCAACTAGAACGAAGCAACGCAAAGGACAAGATCTTCATTGAGCTCCTCCTGAGCTAGGTTGCGTCATCTGCACGGACTCATCAGCACCTGCAAACTGGTTTTTGGAAGTATATGTGAGCCACGGAGACTCAGCAATCTCGCACCCTCGCGATCAAGACTATTTAAGCTTATGGGTAAGGTAAAGGTATGAGGTGGAGCTGTAGCAAGTGACTAGCATATATGGTGGCTAACATACGCAAATGGGAGCGGGAAGAGAAAGCAAAGCACGGTCGATAAAAGTATGATCAAGAAGTGATCCTAAAACAACCTACGTCAAGCATAACTCCAAAACCGTGTTCACTTCCCGGACTCTGCCGGAAAGAGACCATCACGGTTACACACGCGATTGATTCATTTTAATTAAGTTAAGGTTCAAGTTATCTACAACCAGACATTAACAAATTCCCATCTGCCCATAACCGCGGGCACAGCTTTCGAAAGTTCAAATCCCTGCAGGGGAGTCCCAACTTAGCCCATGACAAGCTCTCACGGTCAACGAAGGAATAGACCTTCTCCCGAGACGCTCTGATCAGACTCGGTATCTCGGTTCTTCAAGACACTCTCGGGGAACACTCAGATGAGACATCCTACGAGTAAAACCAACCCTCAAGTTGCCCCGAGGTGGCCCCGCAGTCTACTCGGTCGGACCAACACTCAGAGGAGCACTGGCCCGGGGGGGTTAAAATAATGATGACCCTTGGGAGCGCGACCCCCAAGGGAAAAGAAAAGGCTAGGCGGCGAATGGTAAGACCAATGTTGGGCATTGCTGGAAAAGCTTTAATCAAGGCGAACTATCAAGGGGTTCCCATTATTACCCAACCGCGTAAGGAACGCAAAATCCGGGAACATAACACCGATATGACGGAAACTAGGGCGGTAAGAGTGGAACAAAACACCAGGCATAAGGCCAAGCCTTCCACCCTTTACCAAGTATATAGATGCATTAAGATAACATGGCAATATAATGATATCCCAACAAGTAAATAATGTTCCAACAAGGAACGGTCTCCAATCTTCACCTGCAACTAGCAACGCTATAAGGGGGGCTGAGCAAAGTGGTAACATAGCCAATCAACGGTTTGCTAGGACATGGTGGGTTAGAGGTTTGGCATGGCAATTTGGGAGGCTTGAAAGCAAGTGGTAGGCATCATAGCGTTGACATAGCAAAAGAGCGAGCATCTAGCAAAGCAAAGATAGTAGTGATTTCGAGGGTATGATCATCTTGCCTGAAATCCCGCAAGGAAGAAGAACGAGTCCATGAAGAAGACAAACGAACGTAGACGAACGGGTCCTCACAAACGCAACGTTACCGGAATCAACCCGAAGAAGCAACACCGGAAAGAAGCACACAACATAGTAAACAACCAACACATGAACATGGTATGCTATGCAAGATGCGGTATGCGATGCATATGCATGATTGGACAAGGAATGAATGATCCTGGCCTCAACATGGAAATCCAAGTGAGCCACTGGAAAGGTGAGATGAAATCGCTTGAAAACTATATAAAGAACGCTGGAATCGGAGTTACGGTTTGGAAATGGCAAGTAATTCAAATATGACCACATTCTGCGATTTACAGCAAGTAGCCATCTAAATGCAACAAGATGAACATGCTACATCACCCAAACATGGCATCAAAATATATGGTAGGGATCCACTCATGATGCTTAACAAAAGACTAGCACTGAGCTACGGCCAATTCATCCATTAACAAGTTCAAACAAGCATGGCAAAAATGCATTTGGTAAACAGATCTCAGACTTAGTGAAATTAACACTTTTCTGGAATTTCAGATCAGATAGCACTCTTTGGAGCATGAAAACTAGATTCTACGGGAACTGAACATGGCAAAGTAAAGCATGGCATGGAGCTACTCAAAGAGCTTAACAAAAGTCCCTTAGTGACCTTGAGCCAAAAGGGATCAGAAAATACAATTGCAAGCATGTCAACATGGCAAAAACATAATCAGATCACAGACTTAGTGAAAATTGGCACATGCTGAAAACAGATATCAAGTAGGCATGTTTACGAGCTCGATGCACTCACTACGGAGCAAGTCATGAAATGCTAAGCATACACCCATCAAGAATACACAAAATGCAAGTTAGACATGGCAAGAACAATAACATAGCATGCACGGATCAACTACAACATCTTCGGTAAAATCGCTAACAAGTAGACAATCTGCCCAGATTCACGAAATAGCAAAAGTAAAGCTCGATTGACTCAAGCTAGGGTGCTCCATAATTGCAAACATAGACATGGATGGATAGAGCACTACAATATTAACAAAACATCCTTACTGATCATCCTCAAAAGAGGCACGGATCACTAGGAAACAACATGAACATATGACCAAATGAGATAAACAGCTCAAGGACTTAGTGGAAATGCTAAGTCCCTGAAATCAGCATTACCATGTGCACCACTTTGCAAGCTTGTGCAAGTCACCACACACATCACAAAAATACATGGGTTGCACCTCTGGAAAGATGGCAAAACCCTTAACAAAACATATGTAGAGCTCAGGGGCATATCATGCACACATTAATCATGGCAAAAATGACAAATAGCTATATGGAGCAGCAGATCTGACAAATATCTCAAGTAGCACTCTTCCAACAGCATTTCGGGCATCAAGATGAATTCAAATGAAAATGATGCAATGAGATGAAATGATGTACTCTCTGAGACGAACATTTTGATATGCTATATGCATGAATGGAGCTACGGATGCAAAGTTACGGCATGATGATCATAGGCATATGAATCTGGGAATTTCGGGGACTTAGTGAAATTATACCTCCGCGAAAAGTCAACGCGGGATGAGGAGAAGCGGGACGGATCCGGCCGTTTGGTTGGGAGGATGGGTGGATCTTGTCCATCCCGACGAGATCTCGCCGGAGTTTGCCGGAGAAGACGACAGAGAGGTGGCCGGTGACGGAGAAGGAGACGCGGGCTCGCCTTAGGACGATGCCGGCGAGGCAGCAGCGGAGGACGCCAGCGAACAAGGTGGCGGCGCACGTCGACCGAGGCGGCCGGCGGCGAGGAGTCGCGGCGGCGCATGGCGGCGCGACACCTCGGGTGGCGCGCGGGGCGCGGCGTCGTCGGGAGCTGGGCGGCGCGGTGGGTCTGGCGGCTCGGGCGCTGGGAGCCGAGCTCCCCGGGCAGCGACGGGATCTGGATCCCGCGGGCCGGATCTGGGCCCTCAGGGCCTCGCACGGGAGGAGAGAGAGAATGATGAGGTGGCGCCGCGGGAGTGGTGGAGGGCGGCAGCGAGCGCTGAGGTGTCGACCGACGATTGGCCGGGGTGAGGTGGCGACCGAGCGGACATGTCCGGGCACGGTGGGATGTTTGTCCGGTGACGCGAGGTAGGGGAAGGCTAGGGTTAGACCGCAAATTTCGGAGGGGATCACTTATTTACAGGTAGAGGGAGCTAGGAGAGTCCAAATGAGGTGCGGTTTTCGGCCACGCGATCGTGATCGAACGACCGAGGGGATGGAAGGGGTTTAGATGGGTTTTGGGCCAAATTGGAAGGGTGTTGGGCTGCAACACACATGAGGCCTTTTTGGTCCCTCGGTTAACCGTTGGAGTATCAACCGAAGTCCAAATGGTACGAAACTTGATAGGCGGTCTACCTGTAGTAAACCAAGGCCGCTTGACAAATCTCGGTCCAATCCGGAAATGTTTAATCACCACACACGAAAGGAAAGTAGAAAGGACCACCGGAGGAGAACGGAGCGCCGGATTGCAAAAGGGACAACGGAGAAAATGCTCGGATGCATGAGACGAACATGTATGCAAATGAAAAGCACATGATGGCATGATATGCAATGCATGACACGCAAGCAATGACAAGGCAACAACAGCGAATAACTGGACGACACCTGGCACATCGGTCTCGGGGCGTTACACCTATGAAGACGCACTTCTCCGATTTGGGTTCGAGCTTATCAGGCTGAAGCCTTTTGACATAAGTGTCACAACCCCAAACTTCAAGGAACGCCAGCTTAGGTTTCTTGCCAAACCATAGTTCATACGGTGTCGTCTCAATGGATTTAGACGGTGCCCTATTTAACGTGAATGCGGTTGTCTCTAATGCATAACCCCAAAGCAATAGTGGTAATTTGGTAAGAGACATCATAGAATGCACCATATCCAATAAAGTATGGTTACAATGTTCGAACACACCATTACGCTGTGGTGTTCCAGGTGGCCTGAGTTGTGAAACAATTCCACAATATTTTAAATGAAGGCCAAACTCGTAACTCAAATATTCGCCTCCGCGGTCAAATTGTAGAAACTTTATTTTCTAGTTAGGATGATTCTCTACTTCACTCTGAAATTTTTTGAACTTTTCAAATGTTTTAGACTTGTATTTCATCAAGTAGATATACCCATACCTACTAAAATCATCGGTGAAGGTGAGAAAATAACGATACTCGCCGCGAGCTTCAATACTCATCGGACCGCATACATCGGTATGTATTATTTCATGTAAGTCATTAGCTCGCTCCATTGTTTCAGAGAACGGAGTTTTAGTTATCTTGCCATAAGGCATGGTTCGCAAGTATCAAATGATTCATAATCAGGTGATTCCAAAAATCCATCTACATGGAGTTTCTTCCTGCGCTTTACACCAATATGACCTAAACGGCAATGGCACAAGTATGTTGCACTATTGTTATGAACTTTGTATCTTTTGGCATCCATATTATGAACATGTGTATCACTACGATGAAGATTCAATAAAAAATTACATTGGGTGTATGACCATAGAAGGTTTTATTCATGTAAACAGAATAACAATTATTCTCTGACTTAAATGAATAATCGTATTGAAATAAACATGATCAAATCATATTCATGCTGAACGCAAACACAAAATAACATTTATTTAGGTTCAACACTAATCCAGAGGATAGAGGGAGTGTGCGATGGTGATCGTAAAAACCATGGAATCATTTCCAACACACATCGTCACCTCGCCCTTAACTAGTCTCTGTTTATTCTGCAACTCCTGTTTCGAGTTACTAATCTGAGCAACTGAACCAGTATCAAATACCCAGGGGCTACTACAAATACTATTAAGGTACACATCAATAACATGTATATCAAATATACCTTTGTTCACTTTGCCATCCTTCTTATCTGCCAAGTATTTGGGGCAGTTCCGCTTCTAGTGACCATTCCGTTTGCAGTAGAAGCACTCAGTTTCAGGCTTAGGTCCAGCTTCGGGCTTCTTCATGGGAGTGACAACTTGTTTGCCATTCTTCTTGAAGTTCCCTTTCTTGCCCTTTTTCTTGAAACTAGTGGTATTGTTAACCATCAACACTTGATGTTCTTTCTTGATTTCTACCTTCGCCGATTTCAGCATCGCGAAGAGCTCGGGAATCATTTTCGTCATCCCTTGCATATTGTAGTTCATCACGAGGTTCTAGTATCTTGGTGATATTGACTAGAGAACTCTGTCAATCACTATCTTATCTAGAAGATTAACTCCCACTTTATTCAAGTGATTGTAGTATCCAGACATTCTGAGCACATGGTCACTAGCTGAGCTATTCTCCTCCATCTTGTAGGCAAAGTACTTGTCAAAGGTCTCATACCTCTCGACATGGGCATGAGTCTAAAATACCAATTTCAGCTCCTAGAACATCTGATATGCTTTGTGGCCTTCAAAAACGTTTTTGAAATCCTGGTTCTAAGCTGTAAAGCATGGCGCACTAAACTATTAAGTAGTCATCATATCGAGCTTGCCAGACATTCATAGCGTCTGCATCTGCTGCTGCAATAGGTTTGTCACCTAGTGGTGCATCAAGGACATAATTCTTCTATGCAGCAATGAGGATAATCCTCAGATCACATACCTAGTCCGCATTATTGCTACTATCCTCGCTCGCCAAGTTTAACCCAAGTATTCCGCATGTGCAAAACTGTCTTGCACCCGTTGTATGTGAACGTAGAGTCTATCACACCTGATCATCATGTGGTGTCTCAACATGACAAACTGTAGCAATAGTGCATACTTAGGGAGAACACTTTTACCTAGAAATTTAGTGAAGGGGTCATCTTATAATGCTACTGCCGTACTAAGCAAAAAAAAGATGCATAAAAGATAAACATCACATGCAATAAAAATATGTGACATGATATGGCATCATCATCTTGTGCTTTTGATCTCCATCTCCAAAGCATCATCACGATTTCCATCATCACCGGCTCGACGCCTTGATCTCCATCATAGCGTCGTGGTCGTCTCGCCAACTATTGGTTCTATAACTATTGTTAATGCATAGTTATAAAGTAAAGCAATTACATGGAGTTTGCATTTCATACAATAAACAGACAACCATGATGTGCAAAGGAATGATTGAACCTGGGATCAACTAGGAAATCCAAGAGCTCCACTGGAAAGGTGAGGTGATTTTGGTTGAAATCGATATAAAGATCACCGGAATCGGATGCACGGTTTGGAAATGGCAAGCAAAACAAATATGGCACCGATCTGCGATAATCCGCAAGTGACCAACTAAATGCATCAAGATAAATATGCTACAGCACACAAACATGACAATAAAATACATGGAAGGTATCCACTCATGATGCTGGACAAAAGATGAACACTGAGCTACGGCTAAATCACTCATTAACAGGCTCAAACAAGCATGGCAAAAGTGCAAATGATAACAGGTTTCAGACTTAGTGAAATTAACACAAGTCTGGAATTTATCATCAGGAAGCACAATTTAGAGCATGAAAACTACATGCTACAGGAACTTAACATGGCAAAGCAAGGCATAGCATGAAGCTACTCAAAGCAATTAACAAAAGTCCCTTAGTGACCTTGAGCCAAAAGGGATCATAAAGTACAATTGCAAGCATGTGAACATGGCAAAAACATAAACAGATTTAGACTTAGTGAAAAACTGGAGCATGGCAAAACAGTTAACGAGTAGACATGTTTACAGGCTCGATGCACTCACTACAGAGCATGGAATGACAAACTAAGTATACACCCATCAAGAAGACATGGCATAGAAGCTATACATGGCAAGAATAACAAGATAGCAAGCACGGATCAATAGCAACAACCTCGGCAAAATCGCTAAACAAGTTAACAATCTGCCAGGAACATTTTGTAGTAAAAGTAGAGCTCGATTGACTCAGCTAGGGTGCTCCATAAATGCAAACAAAGACATGGATGGATAGAGCACCACAATGTTAACAAAACATCCTTACTTATCATCCTCAAAAGAGGCACGGATCACTAGGAAACAACATGAACATATGGCATAAAGACAAAAACAGAACAAGGACTTAGTGAAATTCCAAGTCCCTGAAATCAGCATTAACGATTATGCTACTTTGCAAGCTTATGCTAGTCACCACAAAGGTCACAAAAATACATGGCATACACCTCTGTAAATATGGCATGGCATATAACAAAACACATGTAGATCTCAGGATCATAGCATGCACACATTAATCATGGCAAAAATGACAAAATGCCATTTGCTGAAACAGATCTAACCAATTCATCACATAGCCCTCTTCCAACTGCATTTCGGGCATCAAGATGAGCTCAAATGAAAATTATGCAATGGGATGAAATGATGTACTCGTCGAGATGAACATTTTGATATGCTACACGCACGAATCGGTCCTATGGATGCAGAGTTATGATGCGATGAAGATGCCAAAAAGTTAGGGTTTCGGGAGAAGAAAGTCAACCCTCGATTTCCAGATCTGAGATCTGGCGCGGGCACTGTAGCAGCGGCGGCTCCCGAGGTCTCCGGCGAGGGCGGAGGGAGTCCGGCGAAGGCCGGGGACGGCCTGGTGGTGGCCGGCGAGCCGGCGGCGATGGCGGCGGATGTCGCCGGGCGGCTCGGCGCAGGCGAGGGAGCGGGGCGGCAGCGAGGTCGGCGCTTGGCGGCGGCGAGGGAGCTGCGCGCCGGCAAGCAAGTGCGGCGGCGAGTGTCGGCGGAGATGGCGACGCGGCAGCCGGTGCATGGCGTGAGGAGACGGGCGGCAGGCAACCGGCGCGCGGGCGCGGGCGCTCGGGCCCCTGCGCGGCTCGGGCGGGCCGGCCCCGGGCCGGACGGGCCGCGGCGGCTGGTGGGAGGACGGCGGGACAAGTGGCGGTGCCTGATAGGAGGAGAGCGGCGGCGGCGCGACGTGGCATCCTCCGATTGGTCGGAGTGAGGTGGCGGCGGTGAGCGGACATGTCCGGCGCGGGAAGAAATGTCCGGCGACACGGAGGTAGTTGGATCTAGGGTTTGTCTGCGCGAGAATTTCGGAGGGAGGCACATATTTATAGGTAGGGGGAGCTAGGAGAGTCCAAATGAGGTGCGGTTTGCGGCCACACGATCGTGATCGAATGACCAAGATGATGGAGAGGGTTTAGGTGGGTTTTGGGCCAAATTGGAAAGGTGTTGGTCTGCAACACACACGAGGCCTTTTCTGTCCCTCGGTTAACCGTTGGAGTATCAAACGAAGTCCAAATGGCACGAAACTTGACAGGCGGTCTACCAGTAGTAAACCAAGGCCGCATGACAAGTCTCGGTCCAAACCGGAAATGTTTAATACCCGCACACGAAAAGAGGTAAAAGGGGACGCCGGGTGACATAGGAGCGCCGGATTGCAAAACGGACAACGGGGAAAATGCTTGGATGCATGAGACGAACATGTATGGAAATGCAATGCACATGATGACATGATATGCAATGCATGACACGCAAGCAATGACAAGGCAACAACAGCAAATAACTGGAGGACACCTGGCACATCGGTCTCAGGGCGTTACAACAGTCCACCACTACGAGAGGATCTCGTCCCGAGATCCAGAATGGCACCGGAGGGAAAAAAGAAAGAGAAAGAGAAGAGGTAAAGCAAATACGAGAAACCAAAGAACCTTGAGAGGTTAAGCAAATACGAGAAAAGAATACAACGAAGATGAACAAAATTGAAAACACACCGATAGAAAGGAGGAACAAAGAAGAACAAATTCGTATAGCGCTCCGGTTGAAAAGAGATGCAAGACTTGATAAGATGAAAAGAACTTGATCTTGACAATAACAAGAAGAAAGGTAGAAGAGAGCAACATCAAAATGCCTCTGGAAGAAAAGAGAGAATGGAAAGGAGTGAACGAAGTAGAAAACAAGATCTTGGCAGAGCACGCTTACAACAAAGGCTAGAACGGAGTTGTCGGAAAACCAACAGCGAAAAGAATAATCTTGATATGGTCTTATGGAATACATCTCAAATTATGAGGTGACAACATGCCACTCACGGGGAAAAGAATTGGATTGGTAAGAACAAGGAGACGAGAAGCTATCTCACCGGGAGGATAAAAGAAGAACTTGGATCAATTATAAGCACCATAATAGGGACAATCCTCAGGGAAAGCTTTAGGTGAAATATAAACCAAGATAACTCCAACGAAGAGGTTGATGGATTTAAAATAACTCAATCTTAACAACATGTGAATCATGAAACATGAACTCAAATTATCAAGAATGACTTAATACCACCTCCAATGATACGGTAGATATAATTGCACTCTGGATTGGAAGATGCAAAATGCTTGATCTTCTCTGAAAAGAATCTCGATGAACACTTCAAGAAGGAATTAAATCCTTGATGACACATCATGTAGAGCCTCCATGAAGTACTTCGGTAAAAGAAAGATCAAACGAAAATAAATAGAAGTTGAAAACACAAGGTGAATCCTTGTACCGATTTAGATGAATCTCCGTGGTGAAATAGTTGAAAAGGTTGGAACTCCGGGAAAAAGAGGAGATGAAACAATTGAAAACCGAGAGCTTGATGAGCCTCCGGAATAAGGAATTGAATTTACTCGATGAAACAAGAATAAGAATTATATTATGCTTATCCTTCACCAATTTAAATTGATGACAAGCAACGGATTTGACATACTACTTATTCTCGTAGAGATCATTAAGATAGATATAGCGCCAACTTGGGAAAATATTGAACGAACCACTGGTAGGATAGAAATAACAAATAAATTGATATGATAACGAATGAAGAGAACTCTTGAATGAACCACCGTAAGAATTGAAAATGAACGAATAAAACATGAAGAAACACCGGGAAGGATTTGCAAATAAACGAAGATGCTTGAGAGAATTTAGATCCATGAGAACGAAGAGATTACGAGCTGATTAGAGAATCCTTGATTTAGACACCGGTATGATTTAGAGTATGATAGCTGAAAGCTGGAATGAATAAATCTTAGATGATGGGCTCCGGATAATCAAACTGAAAAAAATCTTGAATTGCTCCGGATGGGTGAAAAAAATCTCACAACCGAAAACAATTATGAGAGGATGGCAGAGAATGGGGCAATATTTAAAAGAAACTCTTCTTCGGTCTTCAAAATCTGAGAATGACGATGAGAAACACCACCAAATTGTTGAGATACTCCGGGAAGAAGAATGGAAGGTTGACCCAACGATGAAAAGAATTTTGAAAGATCTTGGAGAAAGACATTTGACTGATGAGAAATCATTCTTACGTCAAACTTCGAAAAGAAAATTGAGGATAGCTCCGGAAAAATAAGAAGAGTCAGGTAAGATCCTGGGAAAAGACCTGTGGGTTAGGGCCCACTCAAGAGAAACACCATTGAAATGATTTAAAAGAGAGAATGCACCAGTTGAATTAAAATGGCTTGAATGAGATACCAATCTCGAAAGAGCTTGAACGCATGCATAGTGGAAACACTAATCTTCGAGATATCTTCAGCACTCCGGAATAACTGAATAGCGAGAAATGAATGAATATGATGAGAACCGACATGAGAAGGTATTTGAAATTAGGAAAAAGGATATGATCCACAAAGCTTCACATGGATCCACCGGAGAAGAAAATGAGTGAAGAGTGACGAACTTGAAGCTCCGTTAGAATCTTCATGAGAATCACCGGGTAAGAACATGAAGGGAAAGAATGGAGAGACTTCACAAGAATAAAAGGATGCTTGATTAAGAAATCCGAGTCCTTGAGGAAAAAAAGGGTCGGTGGGCGCGAAAAATAAAGGCAACTTGGAGACGGATGAAACAAACACCGTTGAGAAGAACTAGTAATAGATCTTGCTGATGTTGAAATGATCGGATCCACTTGAAGAGAGACACACCGGCTGAGAAGGATTGACATGACAATCTCAATAAATGGGAAAGATTAGTATTCACATAGAAATATGAAAACACTGCTTGGGAAAGGTATGGAATCAACATTTGACTACGAAGCAACTCGAATACCACAACTCAAAACCAAAAACAAAGGGTTGGCTTGCAGAATAAGCCGGAACAAACATATGATAGAGATTTCGTTGATGTTTTCGTGGTGGGGCCTACACGGGCTCGATCATACAGCACCATCATGTACAAGGCAGTGCACATGACATACGAAGCGTCCCCGAGTCGACATAGCCAAGGACTCTTTAAGACACAACGAAACCACTGTAAAACCAACTATGGATAGGCGGACCACTAGACGTCGAACCCCAATTTCATATCATACATCTGTCGGAAAGATATCCTAAGCGCTACTTGAATTCCCACTTATAAACTCCCGAAACTTTCCGGTTATGCAATCAGGTGTTGGGGATACATGGGAAGCATAATATGTCACCCAAACTAGCAAATCCTACATCCAGTTGTATCCATCCTTCAACACATAACCAAGAAACCTTCGGAAATTGTTTACCTCAACCTTCGAAAAGCATCTGTTATACGAGTTATGGCAATACTCCCGAACTCCCGCCCCAGTACTGGGTGGCGTCAAGGTTATCTCACCAACAACTGCATCAAAGAGATTTTCGATGTCGGCGAAACTAAACTCAGGTATTCCAGAACTGCAACGATAAAATTGTGACGACAACACCTCGGAGCTCAACTCCCCGGGACACTGCCACAACCCCTAAATGTTAGGAGGAACCATGAACAATGTTCTTGTCACAATACCATCAGGACGATTCCAAGATACCTGTGTGATCCTAAATTTTTTTTGTGAAATTTGAGAAGAGAAGAGTCAAAACTCTATGTCCGGATGCCACACCAGAGTGATGAAGGGACTATGGAGTAAAAAGAATTCCTAACTCTCTGATATATAAAATCCTAAATGACACAAAACATTTCTAGACTCAATAACACCAGCGATTTGATCAAGCAGGGGCTCCTAAAGTCAGGGTTGGCTCTGATACCAACTTGTAATGCCCTCGATGCGGCTATATCTCCCACGTGTCGAAGCACGACTTAGAGGCATAACCGCATTGATATCAATGTCGCAAGTGAGGTAATCTTCACACAACCCATGTAATATATAAGGGAAAGAGATACATAGTTGGCTTACAATCGCCACTTCACACAATACATGAATAAGGCATTACAACATCCAAATACAATCAAGGTCCGACTACGGAACCAAAATAAAGAGCAACCCCAAATGCGACAAGGTCCCCCGATCGACCCCAACTGGGCTCCACTACTGATCAATTAGAAACGAAACAACACAAAGGACAAGATCTTCATCGAGTTCCTCCTGAGCTTGGTTGCGTCATCTGCACGGTCTCATCGGCACCTGCAAGCTGGTTTTGGAAGTTCTGTAAGCCACGGGGACTCAGCAATCAAACACCCTCGCGATCAAGACTATTTAAGCTTATAGGAAGGGTAAAAGGTATGAGGTGGAGCTGCAGCAAGCGACTAGCATGTTTGGTGGCTAACATACGGAAAAGATAGCGAGAAGAGAAGGCAAAGCACGATCGAACAACTATGATCATGAAGTGATCCTAGAACAACCTACGTCAAGCATTACTCCAACACCGTGTTCACTTCCCGGACTCCGCCGATAAGAGACCATCACGGTTACACACGCGGTTGATGTATTTTAATTAAGGTCAACTTCAGGTTTTCTACAACCGGACATTAACAAATTCCCATCTTCCCATAACCGCGGGCACGACTTTCAAAAGTTCAAATCCCTACAGGGGTGTCCCAACTTAGCCCATCACAAGCTCTCACGATCAACGAAGGATATTCCTTCTCCCAAGACAATCCGATCAGGCTCGGCATCCAGGTTACAAGACATCCTCGACAATGGTAAAACAAGTCCAGCAAGACTGCCCGACACGCCGACATCCTGATGGGAGCTGCACATATCTCGTTCTCAGGGCAACACCGGATGAACACTACATACATCTAAAACTAGCCCTCTAGTTTCCCCGAGGTGGCGCCGCAAGTGGCTCTATTTCGGACCAACACTTAGACAAGCACTGGCCCGGGGGGTTAAAATAAAGATGACCCTTGGGCTGGCCTAACCCAAGGGAAAAAAGGCTAGGTGGCGAATGGTAAAACCAAATTTGGGCCTTGCTGGAGGAGTTTTATTCAAAGCGAACTCTCAAGGGGTTCCCATTATAACCCAACCGCGTAAGGAACGCAAAATCCGGGAACATAACACCGATATGACGGAAACTAGGGCGGCAAGAGTGGAACAAAACACCAGGCATAAGGCCGAGCCTTCCACCCTTTACCAAGTATATAGATGCATTAATTTGATAAGAGATATTGTGATATCCCAACAAGTAAACATGTTCCAACCAGGAACAACATCTCCATGTTCCAACAAGGAACAAACTTCAATCTTCACCTGCAACGAACAACACTATAAGAGGGGCTGAGCAAAGCGGTAACATAGCCAAACAACGGTTTGCTAGGACAAGGTGGGTTAGAGGCTTGGTTCAACAATATGGGAGGCATGATAAGCAAGTGGTAGGTATCGCAGCATAGGCATAGCAAAAGAGCGAGCAACTAGCAAGCAAAGATAGAAGTGATTTCGAGGGTATGGTCATCTTGCCTGAAATCCCGCAAGGAAGAAGAACTAGTCCATGAAGAAGACAAACGGACGTAGACGAACGGGTCGTCACAAACGCGATGTAATCGGAACCAACCCAAAAAAGCAATACCGGAAAGAAGCACACAACATAGTAAACAACCAACACACGAACCTGGTATGATATGCAGGATGCGGTATGTGATGCATATGCATGATTTGCAAAGGAATGATTGAACCTGGCCTCAACTTGGAAATCCAAGAGTGCCACTGAAAAGGTGAGGTGATTTCGGTTGAAATCGATATAAAGATCACCGGAATCGGATGCACGGTTTGGAAATGGCAAGCAAAACAAATATGGCACCGATCTGCGATAATCCGCAAGTGACCAACTAAATGCATCAAGATAAATATACTACAGCACTCAAACATGACAAAAAAAATACATGACAGGGATCCACTCATGATGCTGGACAAAAGATGAACACTGAGCTATGGCTAAATCACTCATTAACAGGCTCAAACAAGCATGGCAAAAGTGCAAATGATAACAGGTTTCAGACTTGGTGAAATTAACACAAGTCTGGAATTTATCATCAGGAAGCACACTTTAGAGCATGAAAACTACATGCTACAGGAACTTAACATGGCAAAGCAAGGCATGGCATGAAGCTACTGAAAGCACTTAACAAAAGTCCCTTAGTGACCTTGAGTCAAAAGGGATCAGAAAATACAATTGAAAGCATGTGAACATGGCAAAAACATAAACAGATTTAGACTTAGAGAAAAACTGTAGCATGGCAAAACAGTTAACGAGTAGACATGTTTACGAGCTCGATGCACTCACTACAGAGCATGCCATGACAAACTAAGCATACACCCATCAAGAAGACATGGCATAGAAGCTAGACATGGCAAGAACAACAACATAGCAAGCACGGATCAATAGCAACAACCTCGGCAAAATCGCTAAACAAGTTAACAATCTGCCAGGAACATTTTATAGCAAAAGTAGAGCTCGATTGACTCAAGCTAGGTTGCTCCATAAATGCAAACAAAGACATGTATGGATATAGCACCACAATGTTATCAAAACATCCTTACTGATCATCCTCAAAAGAGGCACGGATCACTAGGAAACAACATGAACATATGGCATAAAGACAAAAACAGAACAAGGACTTGGTGAAATTCAAAGTCCCTGAAATCAGCATTAATGATTACACTACTTTGCAAGCTTGTGCTAGTCACCACAAAGGTCACCAAAATACATGGCATACACCTCTGTAAAGATAGCATGGCATATAACAAAACACATGTAGAGCTCAGGATCATAGCATGCACACATTAATCATGGCAAAAATGACAAAATGTCATTTGCTGAAACAGATCTGACCAATTCATCACATAGCCCTCTTCCAACCGCATTTCGGGCATCAAGATGAGCTCAAATGAAAATGATGCAATGAGGTGAAATGATGTACTCGTCGAGACGAACATTTTGATATGCTACACGCACGAACCGGAGCTATGGATGCAGAGTTATGATGCGATGAAGATGCCAAAAAGTTAGGATTTCGGGAGAAGAAAGTCAACCCTCAATTTCCAGATCTGAGATCTGGCGCGGGCACTGTAGCAGCGGCAGCTCCCGAGGTCTCCAGCGAGGTTCTTCGCTCCGGCGAGGGCGGAGGGAGTCCGGGGAAGGCCGGGGACGGCGTGGTGGTGGCCGGCGAGCCGGCGACGATGGCGGCGGAGGTCGACGGGCGGCTCGGCGTCGGCGAGGGAGCGGGGCGGCGGCGAGGTCGGCGCTTGGCGGTGGCGAGGGAGCTGCGCGCCTGCAAGCAAGTGCGGCGGCGCGGGTCGACGGAGATGGCGGCGCGGCGACGCCGGCGAGAGGGCGC
>NC_041386.1:264134729-264145077 GCF_002162155.2 Triticum dicoccoides | reverse complement strand
GAGGAGACGGGCGGCAGGCAAGCGGCGCGCGGGCGCGGGCGCTCAGGCCCCTGCGCGGCTCGGGTGGGCCGGCCCCGGGCCAGGCGGGCCGCGGCGGTTGGTGGGAGGACGGCGGGACAAGTGGCAGCGCCCGATAGGAGGAGAGCGGCGGCGGCGCGACGTGGCATGCTCCGATTGGTCGGAGTGAGGTGGCGGCGGCGAGCGGACATGTCCGGCGCGGGAAGAAATGTCCGGCGACGTGGAGGGAGTTGGATCTAGGGTTTGTCTGCGCGAGAATTTCGGAGGGAGGCACATATTTATAGGTAAGGGGAGCTAGGAGAGTCCAAATGAGGTGCGGTTTGCGGCCACGCGATCGTGATCGAACGACCGAGATGATGGAGAGGGTTTAGGTGGGTTTTGGGCCAAATTGGAAAGGTGTTGGGCTGAAACACGCACGAGGCCTTTTCGGTCCCTCGGTTAACCGTTGGAGTATCAAACGAAGTCCAAATGGCACGAAACTTGACAGGCGGTCTACCGGTAGTAAACTAAGGCCGCATGACAAGTCTCGGTCCAAACCGGAAATGTTTAATACCCGCACACGAAAAGAGGTAAAAGGGGACACCGGGTCACATAGGAGCGCCGGATTGCAAAACGGACAACGGGGAAAATGCTCGGATGCATGAGACAAACATGTATGCAAATGCAATGCACATGATGACATGATATGCAATGCATGACACGCAAGCATTGACAAGGAAACAACAGCGAGTAACTGGAGGACACCTGGCACATCGGTCTTGGGGCATTACAACTATATCGTCAGCGAACGTTAAGCGTGCGGACCCTACGGGTTCGAGAACTATGTAGACATGACTGACACACCTCTTCGTTCAATAACCAATAGTGGAACCTAGATGCCCATATTGGTTCCTACATATTCTACGAAGATCTTTAGCGATCGAACCGTTATGACAACGTACTTAATTCCCTTTGTACATCGGTATGTTACTTGCCCGAGATTCCATCGTCGGTGTCTTCATACCTAGTTCAATCTCGTTACCAGCAAGTATCTTTACTTGTTTCTTAATACATCATCTTGCAACTAACCTCTTAGTCACTTTGCTTGCAAGGCTTCTTATGATGTGTACTACCGAGAGGGCCTAGAGATGCCCTCCGATACTCGGAGTGACAAATCCTAATCTCGATCTATGCCAACTCAACAAATACCTTCGGAGATACCTGTAGAGCATGTTTATGATCACACAGTTATGTTGTGACGATTGATAGCACACAAGGTATTCCTCCGGTATCCGGGAGTTGCATAATCTCATAGTCGGAGGATTATGTATTTCACATGAAGAAAGGAATAGCAATAAACTGAATGATCAATATGCTAAGCTAATGGATGGGTCTTGTCCATCACATCATTATCCTAATGATGTGATCCCTTTATCAAATGACAACTCATGTCCATGGTTAGGAAACCTTAACCATCTTTGATCAACAAGCTAGTCTAGTAGAGGCTCACTAGGGACACTATATTTGTTTATGTATCCACACATGTTTTTAAGTTTCCAGTCAATCCAATTCAAGCATGAATAATAAACCTTTTATCATGATCTAGGAAATATAATAATAACTATTTATTATTTCCTCTAGGGCATATTTCCATCAATATAAACCAGAGGGTTTAGTCCGTATAAGCTAGAAGAAGAACCATCACGCTACTCGCCTAGGGTTTAGTTCATCTGAGCTCGTGGTAGATCGACTCTGTAATCATCCCATACACTTAAATATAATCAATCAGGACGTAGGGTTTTACCTCTTCGAGAGAGCTCGAACCTTGGTAAACATTTCCTCCTTCGTCCCTCGTTCCCCACTGATCCAAGATCCACAATTTGGGACCCCCTACACAAGATCCGCTAGTATTGACACCAACATTATTATTGGCGGATTACGGGTTCCGGCAAACCCTTGAGAGGTTCAAACTCTGGGGTGCGCACGAAGAACTCTCTCTCCATGACTCTCTCACTCAACTATTCCACGGCCTAGCTCGATGAAACCAAAGAACAAGATACACGGGGGTTTATACTAGTTCGGGCCACCTTGCGATGTAATACCCTACTCCAGTTTGTGGGTGGATTGCCTCGAGGGGCTGAGGATGAACTAGTACAGTGGATGGGCAGCCTCAGGAGGTGAGGTGTTGTTGATCTCGATGAGCCGGTAGTCGGGAGGGTGATCTAAATGATCTATCCCCTTCTACGATGGTGGCTACGTCCTATTTTATAGTTGCCTTGGTCCTCTTCCCAAATGTTTAGGTGGGTAGGGGTCCCACAACGGCCAAGTTTGAAGGGGGACAACTAGTACTAGCTATCTTGACAAAAGTAGTATTTGCCTGCCAAAGGCTCTGGTGGTGACGCTGCTGTGGGCTCCGCGATGACCTCCATCCTGCCGCCTTACTGGTCCTGGTCTTGTTACACAGATATGGAAACCTTTGCCTGATTCCTCGGGACCCCGCGCCTACGCTTGCCTCCTTAGCACCAAAGAGGAAACTGGTACAATGTGCCCGCTGGCGCCCGCCTGGCCTTGGTCGTCCTGGCTCACATCATGCAAACCTCGCGACGTGCCCCTTGCATAGATATCTCCGCTCCTCGGGAGCCAGCCTAGTGAGGCTGCTCCCAGGGAGGTCTTGGTGTCGTCCGCCTCGCGAGGCTCGGCCCCTCACAAGGGTCTCGAGTTTTTGCTGTTGAAGATGGGCTGTACTGGGCCGTTGATGGAGCCATGCCACGGGCCGTAGGCAGGCAAGTCTGGATACCCCCATCCCCAGGATGCTGACAGTAGCCCCCAGGCCCAAGGCGTGCTCGAGATTGGCTTTGAGGCGAAGCCAAAGGGCAAGTGCAGAGCGCCATGGGCCCCAACCGCCTGTGGCCTTGGTCGACGCATGGCTATTGATGGGACGTGGGCGCCTCTGCTTCCCCATGTTGCCGCGACAACCGTCTGACTTGACGAGACGCCGCTGCATGCAGGAGAAAATCATCATTACCTGCGATCATGGAGGCTGGCAGTTGGCCTCCTTCTGGCTATATGTGATGGGAGGGGCAGAGCCCACTCGCTCATCTCTGCCTTCCCGCGATTGCTCTCTCTTCTTCCTCTTTGCCTCGATGCCTTGTTGCAGTCCCATGGCGCCCACGAAGAGGTTTTCGGCCGCGGGGAAGGGGAAGCCTCGCCAGGAGGGGCCCGGCTTGCCACCGCCCAAGAGGGGGCGGGGCCATCCCCGTAAGCATGCCGTGACCCCTGATGTGGCTCTTCGGGGGTGTGGTCGCACTCCTTCAGGGACTGGCATCGTCCTCGGCGGCCACAGCGGCGTCTCCTCCCACGGCGAGGGCCGCTCTAGGCGGAGCAGCCCTTGCACCGAGGGGAGGCATGTCGTGGTCGCCCGGCCTCCTCGGCCGCGCTTCCATTTGGCGGAGGTGCTCCTAGAGTTCGTCGTGTGGTCGGATAGTCCGGCTGGCACCTGGCCTTATCTTCTGTGCTCCTTTGTCGGTGAGCTGCCTGCCCGGGGTCTTGACGGCCTCTGGTTGCAGGCCGACGGTTGCTGCAACAAGGCCTTGTGGGTCATGGTGGAGGTCTCCGTCGCGGGCAACATGGCCCTGGCCCGCGGCTGGCAAACGTTTGCCCGCGTGCGCAGCCTGAGCTGCGGTGTACCCTCCACTTCAAGTATGATGGTGTCGCGACCCTCTTCATGATGGTGTTCGGGGAAGATGGTTGCTACGCAGGGTGCTGCCCCGAAGACAACGGTAGCGACGGTGAGCTCGGTCTGGGCGACGGCCGTGACGAGGCTGAGGGCAAGCTTGCCCTTGGTGACGACTGCGGTTCGCCCAGTGGCGGTAGCTTCTCCGCCAGCGAGCGCACTAGCAGCAGCGGCTATGACCAACCGCCTCGCCGCCGGGCCCGCTTCCAGGACGGCGGCGGGTCGTCCCGCCACCGCGCGGCAGTGAAGCGCGAGAGGGACACAGATTGAGCTGACTCCGGGAGGTCCTCGGAGCCGTGCCTCCTCAGCTTCCGCGGTCATGCGGGCCGCTTTTGTTTGACCTTTCCTCTCTTCCTGTATTTTGAAAAAGGTAGATGGCCCTGATGGGGCGTGTAATGAACTGTGATCTCTATGCTGCTAAGTTATACTTATTGCTCCGACGTTGTTCGTGTTCCACGTAGATGCAAAAAGAAGGGGGTGACTTAGGTTGATACGCTCGGGGTAGTTTCCCATCTCGGGAGGGCGCGCCTCCTGGCATCTAGTGAGGCCTCCTTGTTGCCAACTCGGGAGCCACTGACCTCGGGAGGCATCACAAAGCTGCAGAGTTTGTTATGTCATCTGTCGGGTGCCTTACTCCTCCTTACGCGAGCCCTCGGGTATGGGCTAATCATGGCTTAGCGCACCGCGTCGCGGTACCCGTGGGGCACGAACTTAGGAGGGTGCGCAAATCACGAGCTCAATCAAGGATGCCTCGAGGAGATGAAAGGAGCCGAAGCTCTGGGGCGACAGGGCTTTGGCGAGGTCTTTCTATGGTTTAGGCTAGCCCAGCGCACGCACACACCTGCCCAGCCCCGTGCAGGGCGCACGAGGGAGAGCGTCGGGCAACTGCCGTCCTCCCTGACGCAAAACAAAGAAGCGAGCGAAGAAGTAGACGAAAAGGGGGCTCTACCAAGCAATCGAGAAACGCCAGAGCTCCAAATTTCACATAAAGGTTGCAACTATCTACAGAAAGCAAATGAACAGCCGCGTTCGGCGCCTACTCCAGTCTTCTCACCATCACGAAGCTAAGTGTTGCCACTAGGACGTGCGAGGGAACCCCCGATGCCGAGGGCGGTACTCCGGAGACTTCGGGGCATGTACAACCCCACTCATTATTACGTGAGAGTGTCACGAGCGGAGACCTTCACAGGCACCGGGCCTTGCCTCATGGGTAGAACTTCCGGAGGTGCTGAATGTTCCAGGCGTACTGGATGTGGATCTCGTCCTGCGTCTCCAGGCGCACATCACCAGGCCTAGAGACGCGGGCAATCCTAAATGGGCCCTCCCACATGGGTGAGTGCTTATGCAGCCCTTCCCTGGAGAGCACCCGCCTCAGGACAAGATCGCCCACCTCGGCCATCCTGGAGCGGACGCTACGGAAGTGGTACCGTTGCAGCGCGTGCTGGTACCCTGCCGCTTGGAGTGAGGCTTGGCGGCAGCGTTCCTCCCCCAGCACGAGGTCCTTCCCCCGCATGGCGTCATGATGTGCCTCGTCAAACGCCAAGACCCATGCGGAGTGATGCTTGACCTCGTGAGGGAGAACCGCTTCGGCTCCGTAGACAAGGAAGAACGGGGTCTCACTTGTTGGCTTGGTGGCGGTGGTGCGGATGGACCACAGCAAGGACTAGAGCTCGTTGTTCCAGCCCCTACCATAGGCCTCGAGCTTCTTCTTGAAGGTCCTTGTCTTGAGGCCTCTCAAGACCTTCACGTTGGCGCGCTTAGCTTGGCCTTTGCTCCTGGGGTGTGCCACTGAGGCGTAGCATATCTGCGTTCCAAGATTAACACAATATGTTTTGAAGAGATTGCTAGTGAACTGTGAGCCGTTGTCGGTGATGACGATTTGGAACTCCGAACAGGCTCATGAGGCCCTTGATGAACTTAACTGTAGACCCGGCTGGGATGGTGCGGACGGCTTCCACCTCCGCCCACTTGGTGAACTTGTCGATGGCGACGTAGAGGTAGCTGTAGCCCCTGGGTGCTCGAGGGAATGGACCGAGGATATCCAGCCCCCAGACCACAAACGACAACGAGAGCGGGATGGTCTGGAGGCCCTGGGCAGGCTGGTGGATTTGCTTGGCATGGAACTGGCAGGCCTCTCAGGATTTCACCAGCTTGGCTGCGTCGTTGAGTGCCCTGGGCCAATAGAATCCGCTGCGGAATGCCTTGCCCACCAAGGTGCGCGATGAAGAGTGATGCCCACAGTTTCTGCCGTGTATGTTAGCTAACAGCGCATGCCCTGATCCCTGGAGATGCATCATAAGGAAACATCATTCGGTCGTTTTTGGTATAGCTCACCATCTTGGATGCAGTAGGCTGTAGCCTGCCGAGTTACGCCCTCCGCATCCTCCTCCTTCTCTGGCAGGGCCCCTTGCAGCAGGTACGCAATGAATTCTTCAGTCCAGCACCCCTCATGAGGTTCAAGCGCGAGGAGCAGGCGCGCTCCTGAGGATGGGCCGCAGGCGGGAGCTCCTGAGGTTGGTGGCGGGGGGAGCTCCTCCTGAGGCGGTGTAGGCTCCGCAGCCGGAGGGGCCGCTGGAGGCTTGATGAGCCGCTCCTCGAAGACGGGGGGCTCCTGGGGCTGACGCCCTCTTGGCGATATCATCAGCTTCCTTGTTTGTGCCACGGGGCACATGCTGCAGTTCTAGGCCCAAGAATTGCTTCTCCATTTTGCGTACCTCTGCGAGGTACGCCTCCATGTGCTCGTCCTTCAGCTCATACACCTTGTTGGAAAAGTTGACGTGGGACTGGGAGTCACCCTTGATGGCGAGGCACTTCACCCCCAGGGCCACCGCAGCCTTAAGGCCGGCGATCATCCTTCATATTCTGTGATGTTGTTGGAGACCTTCTCGCCCCGTTGGAAGCAGAGATGCACATCGTAGTAGAGCTTGTCCTGGGTGGGAGAAATGAGCATAGCCCCAGCCCCATGCCCTGGTGCGTGAAGGCACAGTTGAAGTACATGACCCAGCCATCTGGTGCTTCGCTCCCTGGCAAGAGAGACCGGTCCTCACCCGCTTCGGGCCCTGGGGCGTCAGTCCACTCTGCCGCGAAGTCGGCAAGCACGGCTCCCTTGATGACCCTGCTGGTGCTATACTCCAGTTGGAACGCCTGTAGCTTGACGTTCCACTTAGTGACCCTTCCCACTTCATTGGGGCTCCGGAGTACCCTCTCAAGTGGGTAGGCTGAGACGACCTTGATGGGGTGGCCTTAGAAGTAGTGGCATAACTTGCGTGAGGCCACAAGGAGTGCGAGCAAAAGCTTCTATGACATGGGATAGCATGCCCACGCATCTCGCAACACTGTGCTGACGAAGTACATCGGGTGTTCGATGATGGAGGAAGTGTTGGTGGAGTCCGAGATCTCCTGAAGCTGGGGCGCTCCCTGAGACTAGGGGACCTCTGGAGTTCGGTCCCCTATCGGGGCTACCGGGGCCTCAAGAGCATCGTCTTGTGGTGCCCGGTCATCTGCTAGCTCTAGTGTGGCTTCAGGGGCGTCGTCTTGGTGTTGCATCATCCTGACCGGATGCGCCTCGTCGGGTGGCAGGCTCTTGGCCTGGCGCTCCTCCCGGACGGCCACCAACACTGTGCTAGCGGAATGAGGTGTGGCGGCCAGGTAAAGCACCAGGGGCTCGAGAGGACCAGGCGCCACCATCACCGGTGGGATGGTTAGGTATCTCTTGAGGTCTTGAAACGCCATGTCAGCCTCCGGAGTCCACTCGAATAGGACCTTCTTCTTCATCAGCTTGAAGAACAGGAGGGCGCGTTCCCCCAGCTTGGAGATGAAGCTCCCCGGTGAGGTTACGCAGCCCGTGAGTTTTTGCATTTCCTTGAGAGTCTACGGTGGGCTCATGTCTTCTATTGCTTTGATCTTCTCTGGGTTTGCCTCGACCCCCCTGTGCGACACGAGGAAACCCAGCAGCTTGCCGGAGGGGTTGCCAAACACGCATTTCTCCGGGTTGAGCCGCAGGTTTACCTTGGGCAGGCTAGCGAAAGTCCCCTCGAGATCCTGAATGAGGGTCCTTGCTTCCCGAGATTTCACCCCAATGTCGTCGACGTAGGCCTCAGTGTTCCTCCCGAGCTGCTGGCCTAGAGCGATGTGCACTAGTGCAGAACTGAGCTATAGCACCGGTTCGTAAGGCCCTTTAGTGCCGGTTCGGTAACCGACACTAAAGTGTGAGGACTAAAGGTCCCCCTTTTAGTTCCGGTTCCGCATGAACCGGCGCTAAAGGGCAACCACGTGGCACGAGCCAGCTCCGAGGGCGCGTAGGACATTACTACCGTTTGGTAACACCAACCGGTACTAAATGTTTTGGGTGTGTTTTGGTTATATTTTTTATTTTTACTTTAATTTTGTGTTTTATATTTAATTTAGTGATTTTTTTACATTATAATGAGTTGTTAAATCATTAGGTGAAAGTACCGCAAATTAGTTTGACTGGATGCATGTGGATCCTAGCCAAGTCACCAAGTATATGCCATATCCATATTATATATACTTGATCACCTAATTAAGTGATCGAGGTAATACGGATATGGCATATACTTGATCACTTAGCTAGAATGCATCCAGTTGAAACTAATCTACGGTTTCTTTCATAAATGATATAATAACTCATCATCATCATCATCATATTAATATAAAAACTCTTGCATCATATATATCATCACCAACAACAATTTTCATAGCTAGCTAGAAATCATCATATAATAGTCGTCTCATTACCACTACTTAATCATCGTATAGTCATTACCGCTATCTAATCACCACCAACACTAGCTTAAAGAAGAAACATTCACTTGTACCAGAAGCAAAGATATCATCGAGTTCAACATGGTAACGATATTATAAGCGTTCATAACACCAAAAAAGCAAATCACTCTTTGAGATTAAGTTCAGGACGAAGAACACGGACATGAGAGGACAAGTACTAAGAGCATGAACTAGCTAATCACTCCTTCTGCTCTCTCTCAGGTAAAATAGCACAAAACATGTATAGTTTTCCTAATTCATCATATTGGAGCGTGCAGATGAACCTGTGTCCTAATCGTGGGTTGCCTTCTGATTGCTGCCCCCTAGTACTTCTCTGCGATCGTTCACAATTTTGCCCCAGTCTTTTACTATTAAGCATTCCTCGCTATTAGAAAACCTGAATGCACTAAAGTGCATTGTAGGATATCTTGGCCGTAAGCTAACAATATTCATGGTACCTTTAGTCTCGATCCAATCAGGCATAACATTCATCGGGAGGCCCTATTGAAGAACATCATATAGTAACATACTTAGCAATGAAGTTTCGCTTAAAAAATAATGTATGCAAAAGATGCACTGAGGAGAAATAGTAGAAATCTTACCATCTTTCCTAAATATATGTGACCGTAGTTTAGTACGAACACTATTGGTCGCATGTTTTGAGTACTAACATTTGTAAGTGCAGGAAAAATATTTGTCTTGACAGCATCAAGATCCTCAAGCCATGAAATATAATGACTTGTCTCCTCGCAGTTTAATTTAGCCCCGGGACAGTGGACTGTCCTGTCTACCAAGCGCCAGACATGTTTCCTTGATTGGAAATAAGCTGTCAATATGAATTACTTGTTAACTATTTTTGAATAAACAATATCGAAGACATAAATATGGTTGAGAAACTCACATAATGGTAGAAATGGAGGCGTCTTCACATGGACCTAGATGTCTATATTACCTTCAATATCATCTTCCGGACGAATATCAAAGGTGATAACCATATCAGGCTCAAATGCATAAGCCTTGCATAGTGCTTGCCAAGTTTTGCATTCAAAATAGGTGTATGTGTCTGCATTGTATAATTTGACGTTGAAGGTATAACCATGCTCGGTCTTCAAGTAAACTTTTTTTACCTCCATAGTTTTGTTAGGACTAAAACCTATCTTATCCAAGACAAAAATTCTTGCATGGCAGGGGATACGCTAGTAGAATAGTGAAAAATTAAAATTAAAAGTTGAAGCAAATGAACCATAAGTCATGCTTAATTACGAAAAAAGACTTGTCGTTCTGACTTACTGTATCCACTTCGAAGTTATCATCCAGCTTGATGCTGAAGCGCCTACCATCAACTAGAAAATTTCTACCGCACAGGCCGTGCTGGTCTTCGCAGTATTCGCACATAATGAAATCGTGTTCGTCATCAGACGACATTCCTATGTTCATAGGTGAAACATTAAACACTTATTAGTTCTATTAATTCAACTAATTCAATTAAGCACTTACGAAAAATATACCTAAATAAAGTAGCTCAACTAATTCAACTAATTCAACTAACTAGTTCAACTAATTAATTCAACTAAACTAGTTCTATTAATTTTCTTACTAAAAATAAGATAGCTAGTTCTATACAGTAAAATGTTAATTAGATGATCAAATCTCTATATAATAAAGTAGGTAGTTCTATATAGTAATATTTTGATTAGATCATCAAATCTCGTATACCAAAATTTTCTTGCTAAAAATAAACTAGTTCTATTAATTCAACTAATTCAACTAATTCAACTAAGAATTTACTAAAAATATAAGGTAGCTAGTTCTATATAGTAAAATGTTAATTAG
>NC_041386.1:264121846-264134335 GCF_002162155.2 Triticum dicoccoides | reverse complement strand
GCTATATATAGTAATATTTTAATTAGATCATCAAATCTCATATACCTAAATTTTCTTACTAAAAATAAACTAGTTCAACTAAGCATTTACTAAAAATAAACTAATTATATTAATTCAACTAGTTCAAATAATCTCATATACCTAAATTTTCTTACTAAAAATAAACTTGTTCTATTAATTTTCATACTAAAAATAAACTAGTTATATTAATTCAACTAGTTCAAATCTCATATATATACCTAATTAATATCTAGCTAATTCATCTAAAATTGACATTAATATTTAACATCTTTTCCATATAATTCATCTAATATTTACATTCTAACATTCTTATCTACGTAATTTATCTAACATTAATCTAAACAACAGAAAATAGAAAATAAGTAAAAACAATGTGTGTGTGTGTGTCTGTCTGTGTGTGTGTGTGTACGAGCGGGGGGCGGCGCCGTACGGGCGGCGGCGCGAGACGGCGATGCGACAGGGACGGCGCGACGACGAGCGGCGGGACGGGACTATGGTGCGATCGAGACGGTGACGTAGTACAAGGCGGCAGCGACGGGCGGCAGGGGTGACAGCGACAATGGGCGGCGGGGGCGACGGTGGTGACGGCGATGATGGGCGGCGGGGGCGGCGAGGGCGGCGCGCGATGGGCGACGGCGCGACGACGGCGGCGATGTCGCGCGAAGAAGTTGGAGAAGATGTGGTGGTCGATGAAACTGAATTTTTCGTCAGTGCCATATATATAGGAGGGGCCTTTAGTGCCGGTTGGAGCCACAAACCGGTACTAAAGGCCAATTTTCGCCAGGCCAAGGGACGGGAAACGACCCCTTTAGTACCGGTTCATGCCACGAGCCGGTACTAAAGGCCCACTCATTAGTACCGGTTGGAGCCACCAACCGGTACTAATGGTTGTGCGCTGCCACCAGCGGTGCACATTGTTTAGTCTCACCTCGCCGAGCGAAGGGCAGCCGCACTGGTTTATAAACCCAGCTGCGGCTGCTCCTTCGAACTTCTCTATATAGCAGGCTTCTGGGCCTAACTATGGCGCGCTGCCCTGTGAGCCTGCTGGCCCTTTCGGGCCTGCATTTGCACACCCTAGGTCTGGAAGGCCCACTGGGCAGGGCCCCAACAAATTTTTTATATAGTTTTTTCTTTTCTGCATTATTTATTTTCTTCTATTTATTTTTGAGTAATTTTTTTATATAGTTTTTTTTCTTTTCTGCATTATTTATTTTCTTCTATTTATTTTTGAGTAATTTTTTATATAGTTTTTTCTTTTCTGCTTTATTTATTTTCTTCTATTTATTTCTGAGTAGTTTTTTTTCTGTATGTAGTTTCTTTGTGACCCTCTCTACTGTTTCGCACATGCTATGATGATACCATGCCAAGTTTCAACATTTTCAGAGTTCATTTTGTAGTGATTTTCAATTTCACGGTCATTTAGCTCTCTAAACAAATAGGTAAATGACTGAAAAACAGCAAATGATGTCAGAACATTTTGGAAATTGATGATGTCGCTTTGAATGCTGCATACTAAACGCAAAAGAAGTCGGGATTTCAAATAAGTATAAAAAACATTGAAGTGCCCGTGGAACAGATGAGTTCTCGTCCGAAACCCTGATACTCCGAAAGACATTGTCCAGTTTGTACACGAAGTGCATCCAGTTTTGCCGTAACCCTCTCTACTCTTTCGCACATGCTATGTGGGTGAAATGATGATACCATGCCAATTTTCAACATTTTCAGAGTTCATTTTGTAGTGATTTTCAATTTCACGGTCATTTAGCTCTCTAAACAAATCGGTAAATGACTGAAAAACAACAAATGATGTTAGAACGTGTTGGAAATTGATGGCGTTGCTTCGAATGCTGCATACTGAACACAAAAGAAGTCTGGATTTCAAATAAGTATAAAAAACATTGAAGTGCCTATGTAACAGATGAGTTCTCATCTGAAACCCTGATACTCTAAAAAACATTATCCAGTTTGTACACGAAGTGCGTCCAGTTTTTGCCGTGACCCTCTCTACTCTTTTGCACATGCTATGCGGGTGAAATGATGATACCATGCCAAGTTTCAACATTTTCAGAGTTCATTTTGTAGTGATTTTCAATTTCACGGTCATTTAGCTCTCTAAACAAATCGGTAAATGACTGAAAAACAGAAAATGATGTCAGAACGTGTTGCAAATTGATGACGTCGCTTTGAATGCTCCATACTGAACGCAAAAGAAGTCAGGATTTCAAATAAGTTTAAAAAACATTGAAGTGCCTGTGTAACAGATGAGTTCTCGTCCAAAACCCTGATACTCCGAAAGAGATTGTCCAGTTTGTACACGAAGTGCGTCCAGTTTTTGCCGTGACACCCTCTACTCTTTTGCACATTCTATGCGGGTGAAATGATGATACCATGCTAAATTTCAACATTTTTAGAGTTCATTTTGTAGTGATTTTCAATTTCACGGTCATTTAGCTCTCTAAACAAATCGGTAAATGACTGAAAACAGCAAATGATGTCAGAACATGTTGGAAATTGATGACGTCGCTTTGAATGCTGCATACTGAACACAAGAAGTCTGGAGTTCAAATAAGTTATTAAAAATAAAAAAGAGGTGCAATGCTGGTTAATTAGCTTCAAGCCTTTAGGAATAGTGTAGACTGCACTGCACATAGCTCCATGCAATCTATGCTATTCCGAAAGGCTTGAAGCTAAGCAACGTGTAGGTGAGCATTGCGCCTCTCCTTCATCGTCTCTGCACTCACGGCTTAGAAACCACTCATACTGCCTCTCTCTTGGCGAGGTGGGACTAAAAATCAGCTTACTAAGAAACTCTAGTACCGGTTCATGCCATGAACCGGTACTAAAGGTCTTCGTGGGGGCCCCAGCCTAGCCACATCCTGACACAGCCTCATTAGTACCGGTTCGTGGCATGAACCGGTACTAAAGGTTGCCCACAAACCGGTACTAATGATGTCTGCCCGCCTAGTCGTTGGAACCGGCACTAATGGACACATTAGTGCCGGCTCAAATTCAAACCGCACTAATGTGCTTCACATTTGACCCTTTTTCTACTAGTGGTGCATCAGCCACTGGAAGGTCGCTCCAGCGTTACGCAGCCCGAATGGCATGCAGGTCTAGCAGTACACCCCGCACGGTGTTAAGAAAGTCGTCTTCTCTACGTCCTCCACTGCCATCTTGATCTGGTGGTAACCTGAGAAAGCATCTAGGAAACACAGCAAGTCGCACTCGGTGGTGGAGTCAACAATCTGATCAATGCATGGGAGTGGGAACGGGTCTTGAGGGCAGACCTTGTTGAGGTTAGTGAAGTCAACGCACATGCGCTCCTTCCCGTATTTCTTGGGCACGACCACTGTGTTCGCCAGCCACTCCGGGTACCAAACCTCGCGGATGACACCGTCATCTTGCAGCTTGCGGGTCTGCTAGACGATAAAGGACTGCTTCTCTGCGGACTGTCGCCGCGCCTTCTGCTTCACCGGGCGCACATTCGGGCACACCCTTAGGTGATGTTCGATTATTTCCCTTGGGACCCCAAGTTGCTGCTTGGGCTCCCAGGGGAATACCTCCTTATTCGCACGCAGGAAGTTCACCAACGCCTCTTCTTGGTTCAGGGCAAGGTCGGAACCTATGGTGAAGGTGGCTCCTGAGGCCCCATCCTTGTCGACCGGCACCTGCTTCATCTTGGCCCGATCTTGGGAGAACAATTGCTTCTTCTTCGCCGGCGCAGCCCCCTGGGTCCCAGGTGCTACTTCACTTGCGGGGTGCACCACCGCCATGGACCTGAAGGCGAGCTTGAGGGCCAGCATGACCTCCTTGGTGTCTCCAACCACGGTGAGGACGTCGTTGCTCCCCGGCATCTTCATGAGGTTGTATGCAGGGTGGGTTGCTGCCATGAACTGTGGCAAGGCCGGGTACCCGATGATGGCGTTGTGTGGGAGGCCAATGTGAGCGATATTGAAGTCGATAAGCTCAGTGCGGTAGTTGTCGCGAGTACCGAAGGTGACTGGGAGGCGGATCTGCCATAGGGGGCTGGTGGAACCGCCGCCAACTCCGGAGAAGGGCTTGGTGTGACGGAGCCAGCCATGCGGTACGTGGAGCAAGCCAAAAGCTTCCACTTAGAGCATGTTGAGGCCACCCCCGCCGTCGATGAGGGCTTGGTTACCGCCACATTGCAGATGGTGGGTGTGCAAAGCATCAGGAGCGCGCCTGATCCAACGGCGATCACTGGATGGTCCCTTGAGTCGAAGGTGAGGTCGGCCTTCGGCGCCACTCATCCCGGGGAGGTCCCTACTGCAGAGAGGTGGCACCCATTAGGTGGAAGAAGTGCTTGACATGGCGATCTGAGGCTAGTGCTTGCAAGCCGCCGAGAATGGCTGCAACAGCCAGGGGTGCTGGTGCTGCGAACCATGCGATGAAGAGACCGCGCAGCTCTTCCCAGGAGGCCACCAAGGATCCTAGCAGGCTGAGAAGCCAGGCGCATGGCACGCCGGCTAGGGCCATGGGAAACCAGTTGGCCATGGCCCTGTCATCTCCTCCAGCTTCCCGAACGGCCTCCTTGTACACCAGTAGGAAGGCTACTAGATCTGTAAGGCGGGGGTGAAGGCCCGGAGGCCCATGGCGCCTCCGTGCGCGCCCGTCGATCCAACCGGTGTGGTGGCGCCTACCATGAGGGCCGAATAGAGAGACAAAGCAGGCGGAGGGGCGGAACAAATGGAGAGGCAGAGCTCCGGCGCACCCCTACCTGGTGCGCCAAATGTCGGGTTACAGGTTCCTGCAAACCCTTGAGAGGTTCGAACTCTGGGGTGTGCATGAAGAACACTCTCTCCCCGACTCGGTTGCTCAATGATTCCACGGCCTAGCTCGACGAACCCAAAGGACAAGAGACACATGGGTTTATACTGGTTCGGGCCACCTTGCGGTGTAATACCCTACTCCAGTTTGTGGGTGGATTGCCTGGAGGGGCTGAGGATGAACTAGTACTGTGGATGGGCAGCCTAAGGAGGTGAGGTGTTCTTGAGCTCGATGAGCTGGTAATTGAGAGGGTGATCTCAATGTTCCGTCCCCTTCTAAAGTGGTGGCTAGGTCCTATTTATAGTGGCCTTGGTGCTCTTCCCAAATGTTTAGGCGGGAAGGGATCCCACAACGCCCAAGTTTGAAGGGGGGCAACTAGTACAAGCAATCTTGACAAAAGAAGTCTTCGCCTGCCAAAGGCTCTGGTGGTGTCACATCCCTAGCTTGTGGTACTACCTAGTGTTCGCATCTTCCTTGCATCATGTTTAACTTTCATGGAAATTTGAAATAGGGATGTTCAAACCCTAGCATCAAAAGGAATTCAAATAGGTTCACCTAAAATCTTTTCCAATGATTTCAAAATGCCGTTTAAAAATGCTCACAATTTCTTGATCAAGGTGGAAGCATCTACCAAAAATGGTTCACGTTTCTACAGGACATATTTGGACCTTGAATTAATTCAAACATATCTGAATTGGAACTATTTAAATTCTGTATATATTTTAGGTGCTACGAAAATGTTGGAAATTGTTAAGGGTCACTGGAATGATTCATAAAGCACCCCTAATTATTTCTAGGATTTTATCAAATGGTTTAGTATTTTACTAAATCAAAACAAAACAGAAACAATTTAGAAAAAGGGAAAGAAACCTAGTTGGCTTACCTGGCGGCCCAGTTGGCTGGCCCAGCCCAGCAGCCTCCCCTGCCAGTCATCCATGTCCTTGCGCCAGGAGGACAGGGGCGTGTGGGGAGATCGCGCGGGCACGCGCCGTGCCACCTCCACCCTGCCTGCTTCACCCCCCTCCCCCCCGACGGCCTAGACGGCCCTAGAGAGGCCACGGTACCCCCGCAAACCCCCTGAGCTCTCTCCTCTCCCCTGTCGCTACCTCTCTCGCACCCGAGTGCACCCATCGCCGCCACTCGCTAGCACCGCGCTCTCCGGCCACCTCTAGCCCTGTCGCCGTGTCCGGGAGGTCTGCTACAACCTCCTCTTCGTCCCCGACGAGCCACGCATCGCCGGAAGTAGTGGAGACTCGCCATCAAGCTCGACCCCGCTGCCTCTGCACCGAGATCGCCGGCAACGCCACGTCGCCGTCCGGACTCCCCCAAGCCAGATGACCTGTTCATCGACCTCACTGTGAGCACTCGAGTCTTTTCCCCCTAACGCCATGCCTGAGTTCGCACCGTAGCCATCGATTCCATGTTAACCGAATCACACCGCCGCCCGAGCTCGCCTGTGATGAGGCACTGGTGACCAAATGGTCTCGTGCATATGCCTGTTGGCCTTGTGAGCGCTTTTAGAACCCGTAGGTGCTAACTGCTGAACCTCCCGCCCGTTGCATCGTCGGTTTCGTCGACGCCTAAGCTCTGGCCGCCACCGAGGTCAACGCCGTGCTCAACTCCGGCCGCCTCGCACCCTCCCACTGCCACCGCTGGATGCGCACGCACCCCAGCTCACTGTAGAACCCAACTGTGTCGCAAAAGCCGTGCCCTGTGGGCGATTTCGGAGCCACCCCGCTGCTGCGGCACCTCTCCGGTGAGTTAACCCCGGTTAAACGCCGGCCTAGCTACAGATTAGGCGCTAAACTAATAGCCTTATGTCACTGACAAATGGGCCCCGCGCCCTTAATTAATCAGAGGTTTATCTCCCTACTTAGATTAAGCTAATGCCCGTGGCCCCACCAGTCAGTTTGACTTGGCCACGTCAGCACTGACCCGGTCCCATGTGTCAGGCTATGTAGCTGACTCTGTGTCACTAACCTATGGGCCTACTGGTCAGGTTTGACCTGGACCACTCTGTTGTCCTGCTGACATCACCGTGACGCTTTGCTAACGTAGTAATGTTCTTTGCATTTTAAAGAAATCTAAATGATTTATTTATTTTCAAAAAATAACCTAAACTTTGAAAAATCAAAGAATTTGAACCGTAACTCCAAATGAATTAATTTATATTTGAAAAATTATCAGAAAAATCCAACCTATCCATCTGTACCATTTTCATGCATGTTTGAGCAAGTTAACCTCGCTGTTTAGGATGAAACATGATTATGGAAAATTTCATAATAGGTTTGGAGTTGGAATTTGATGTAGTTTTGAATTCCACTTTAATTAAAATGACTTTCTGTTGCATTAGCCCAAATCACAGCATATTGCCATGTCACGATCATGCATCATATTGTTGCATTGCATTGATTATGTTCTTTCTCTGTTGCCAGTGTTTGTCCCCTCTTAGTAGACGTTGTTCCCACGATGTGATCGCTGACACCGATGAAGAGCTATATTAACTTCAGAAGTGTCAGGCAAGCAAAACCCCCTTGTTCATTCCGATACAATCCCACTCTCTTGGTCCTGCTCTCTTTTACTGCATTAGGACAACAACGATTCAATGGTTATATGTTGCGGTAGTTGAACCCGTTTCCTTTGCATGACATGTCATTGCCACAGTAAATAGATGAAACCCACTAGCATGAGTAGGAGTTGTTTTGTGCCCTGATGTGCCTACTCATTCATGCTTGTTTTCGTGCCTGCTAGTGCTTAGAGTGGAGTCGGGTCTGATTCATCGTGATGAATTGGGAAGTTGTGAACATGTCCTACTACTGAGAGCTAAGTGTGTGAACACGATTTGGTAAAGGTAGCGGTGAGAGGCCATGTAGGAGTACATGGTGGGTTGTCTCATTGAAACCGTCCATGAACTGAGTTCTGTGTTCGTGATCCATGAACAGCTACTACCACACATTGGGATCCTTAATTGACTCTCTCGACTTATTAACCGCCCTTGTTCTCTGTCTAGGAGTTGCAAGTAGTATCTGGTGTTTGTAGGACATGTGTTGGGGGCTGTGCGTAGCGCTGACCCTAGGGGTGGGCTATGATGTGGTAGAGACATGAGGCACGGTGTACCGAGACGCCCGTTTGGTGCCTCGAGAACCCTGCTCTCATTGTTTGGGGCCGTGAGTGACACCCCGGCCGGATCTCCTTGCGGATGGAACCCGAATAGGCAATAAACCTAGACTAGAGACTTGTGGTTAGTCAAGTCGTGGCCGACTCCCTCGCCAGGCTTCTGCTTGGAAGTTGCTGAGATACATAACGTGTACATGGTGGTAAGTGGCGAGAGCGTGTGTGAAGAAGTACACCCCTGCAGGGTTAACATTATCTATTCGAATAGCCGCGTCCATGGCAAAGGACTTCTAGGTTGCCTATACAGTTCATAGACAAGTGAAAGTGGATACTATAAAATGCACAAGATAAGCGTGAGTGCTATGGATGTCGTTCTCGTAGGTAGGCGGGAGCGGATACATAGTGGTGTATTGATATAGTGAATATATGGACTCGTGTGCGCCACCTCAAAAGAGTTACTTGCAGTCGTAGTAGAGGATAGCCACTGAGTCAAAGCTGGCTTGCTGGAGTTATACTCCACCACCCCCTTTGTTGATGCTAATGCATATGTAGTTAGTTCTGATGTAAGTCTTGTTGGGTACATGTGTACTCACGTTTTCTTAATTTATGTTTTTGCTGAGAGACTTTAGTCCCGCTAGTAGTTCCGCGTGGACTTCGACGTTTAGCTTGTTACCTCAACTACGATCCTGTGCCCTCGACAAGGTCTTGTAGATAGTCAGGCTTCTCAGCCTTTTTCATTTGTAGTTGTCTGTACTCAATAAAGTTAAGCTTCTGCATGTGCTTATTTCTTGTATGACTTGAATGCTGGGTCATGAGACCCATGTTTGTAATATCTGGCTCCTCGGAGCCTAGTGAATAAATACTTTGAGTCGTAGAGTTTTGTTGTGATGCCATGTTGTATTTGCACATATCGAGCATATTATGTGTATGTTATTGAAATGCTTGGTATGTGTGGGTTCCGACAACCGAGTTGTTTATTCTTGGTAGCCTCTCTTATCGGGAAATGTCTCCTAGTGCTTCCACTGAGCCATGGTAGCTTGCTACTGCTCCGGAATACTTAGGTTGGCCGGCATGTGTCCTTCTTCGTTCCTGTGTCTGTCCCTTCCGGGAAATGTCATGTGTTGTTCCTTTAAGTCCTTGTAGCTTGCTACGACTTGGGTTCATACGTTGATGACCGACACGTTCGTTGATGGGTCATGTATGCCTGTCCCTGTAAGTTAGTGTGTAACGCCCTCGATGCGGCTATATCTCCTACGTGTCGAAGAACGACTTAGAGGCATAACCGCATTGAAAGCAATCTCGCAAGTAAGGCAATCTTCACAACATCCCATGTAATATGAATAATAAAAGGGGAAGGTACATAGTTGGCTTACACTCGCCACGTCAAACAAAGTACATAAATAGCATTACATCATCCAATCACTCATGGCCCGACTACGGTGCCAAAATAAAAGACCAACCCAACATGCGATACGGTCCCAATCGCCCCAACTGGGCACCACTACTGATCATCAGGGAAAGACACGTAGTATCGGCGTGAGTCCTCGTCGAACTCCCACTTGAGCTCAAGCGCGTCATTTGGAATGGTGTCATCAGGCCCTGCATCTGGTTTGGAAGTAATCTGTGAGCCACAGGGACTCAGCAATCTCGCACCCTCGCGGTCAAGACTATTTAAGCTTATAGGTAAGGCAAGGTAATATGTGGAGCTGCAGCAAGCGACTAGCATATATGGTGGCTAACCTGTTCGCAAAAGAGAGCGAGAAGAGAAGGCAAAGCGCGAACGACGAACTAGAGAACATCCTGCGACAAGCATTACTCCAACACCGTGTTCACTTCCCAGACTCCGCCGAGAAGAGACCATCACGGCAACTCACACAGTTGATTCATTTTAATTAAGTTAAGGTTCAAGTTATCTACAACTGGACATTAAAAAATTCCCATCTGCCCATAACCGCGGGCACGGCTTTCAAAAGTTCAAATCCCTGCAGGGGAGTCCCAACTTAGCCCATGACAAGCTCTCACGGTCAACGAAGGATATACCTTCTCCCGAGGCATTCCGATCAGACTCAGTATCCCAGTTCTACAAGACACTTGGACAAGTTAAAACAAATCTAGCAACACCGCCCGAATGTGCCGACAAATCCCGATAGGAGCTGCACATATCTCGTTCTCAGGGCACACTCAGATTGTCCAAGGTACGGGTAGGCCAGCCCAGAGTTGCCCCTGGTGGCCACCGGCAGCTGACAGGTGGACCAACACTCAGAGGAGCACTGGCCCGGGGGGTTTAAATAAGATGACCCTTGGGCTCCGGAAACCCAAAGGAAAAAGAGGCTAGGTGGAAAATGGTAAAACCAAAGTTGGGCATTGCTGGAAGAGTTTTATTCAAGGCGAACTGTCAAGGGGTTCCCATTATTACCCAACCGCGTAAGGAACGCAAAATCCGGAAACATAACACCGATATGACGAAAACTAGGGCGGCAAGAGTGGAACAAAACACAAGGCAAAAAGGCCGAGCCTTCCACCCTTTACCAAGTATATGTATGCATTAAGATAACAAGGCAATATGATGATATCCCAACAAGAAAATAATATTCCAACAAGGAACGGTCTCCAATCTTCACCTGCAACTAGCAACGCTATAAGAGGGGTTGAGCAAAGCGGCAACATAGCCAATCAACGGTTTGCTAGGACATGGTGGATTATAGGTTTGACATGTCAATTTGGGAGGCATGATAAGCAAGTGGCAGACATCGTAGCATAGGCATAGCAAAAGAGCGAGCATCTAGCAAAGCAAAGATAGAAGTGATTTCAAGGGTATGATCATCTTGCCTGCAAAGTTGTCAGAGTTGACTGGATCCTCGAAAGCAAACTCAACGGGCTCCTCATTAGCGAACTCTTCTCCCGGCTCTACCCAAACAAGACAAACAAGCAAGGGGAACACAATAAACCACGTGCAAAGCTCAAACAACATGATGCAAACATGGTATGCTATGCGGGATGCGAAATGTGATGCATATGCAAGATTTGACAAGAGATGAATGAACCTGGCCTCAACTTGGAAATCCAAGTGTGCCACTGGAAAGGTGAGGTGATTTCGGTTGAAATCGATGTAAAGAACACCGGAAACGGATGCACGGTTTGGAAATGGCAAGCAATTCAAATATGGCACCAGCCTGCGATAAACATCAAGTAGCCATCTAAATGCAACAAGACAAACATGCTACAGCACCCAAACATGGCAACAAAATACATGAAAGGGATCCACTCATGATGCTTGACAAAATAGGAACACTGAGCTACGGCCAATTCATCCATTAACAGGTTCAAACAAGCATGGCAAAAGTGCAATTGGTTAACAGATTTCAGACTTAGTGAAATTAACACTTGTCTGGAATTTCAGATCAGGTAGCACACTTTGGAGCAAGAAATCTATATGCTACAGGACCTTCACATGGCAAAGTAAAGCATGGTCTGGAGCTACTCAAAGAGCTTAACAAAAGACCCATAGTGACCTTGAGCCAAAAGGGATCAGAACATACAATTGCAAGCATGTGAACATGGCAAAAACATAATCAGATCACAGACTTTGTGAAAAACTGGAGCATGGAAAACAGATATCAAGTAGGCATGTTTACGAGCTCGATGCACTCACTACAGAGCAAGGCATGACAATATAAGCATGCGCCCATCAAGAATACACATTAGAAAAGCTGGACATGGCAAGAACAATAACATAGCATGCACGGATCAACTACAACATCCTCGGCAAAATCGCTAACCAGTAGACAATCTGCCCAGATTCACGAAATAGCAAAAGTTGAGCTTGATTGATTCAAGCTAGGGTGCTCCATAATTGCAAACAAATACATGGATGGATAGAGCACTACAAGATTAACAAATCATCCTTACTGATCATCCTCAAAAGAGGCACGGATCACTAGGAAACAACATGAACATATGGCATATTGCTAAGTCCCTGAAATCAGCATTAACGAATGCACCACTTTGCAAGCTTGTGCTAGTTACCACACACATCACAAAAATACATGGATGGCACCACTCGAAAGATGACAAAGCATATAACAAAACATATGTAGAGCTCAGGGGCATATCATGCACACAATAATAATGGCAAAAATGACAAATAGCTATTTGGAGCAGCAGATCTGACAATTATCCCAAATAGCACTCTTCCAACAACATTTCGGGCATCAAGATGAACTCAAATGAAAATGATTCAATGATATGAAATGATGTACTCTCTGAGCCGAACATTTTGATATGCTACACGCCCAAAACGGATCTACGGATGCAAAGTTACGACACGATGAACATGGCAATAAAATTAGGGTTTCGGGAGGAAAGTCAACCGAGTTTTGGATCTGGATCTGGATCCAGTTACTGTTCATGTGCGCTTCCCGAGGTTCGTCTGAGAACTCGAGGTCGCCGGAGGAAGAGTCGGCCGGAGTGGAGGAGGAGGTCGGAGCCGGGGTGGCCGCGGGCGTCGCCGGCGCTGGCCGCGGCGGCGAGGGGCGGCGTCGGCGGCGAGTTGCGGCGCGGCCGGCG
>NC_041386.1:264010253-264121658 GCF_002162155.2 Triticum dicoccoides | reverse complement strand
GGGCGCGCGGGCCGGGGAGGGCCCGCCCCGGGCCTCGCGGGCTGGCGGCGGAGGAGGCCGGGCGGTGCCACGTGGCGCCCCATCAGTGGCCGCGGGCGGTGGCGGACGAAATGTCCAGTGCGGCGGACATGTCCGGTGGCGGCGGATCTGGATCTTTAGGGTTTCGGGGGAAGAAGAACCGAAATTTCGGAAGGGTGGTGTATTTATAGGCATAGAGGGAGCTAGGAGTGTCCAAATGATGTGTGGTTTTCGGCCACACGATCGTGATCGAACGCTCTAGATGATGGAGAGGGTTTTGGTGGGTTTTGGGCCAAATTGGAGGGGTGTTGGGCTGCAACACACATGAGGCCTTCTCGGTCCCTCGGTTAACCGTTGGAGCATCAAACGAAGTCCAAATGGTACGAAACTTGATAGGCGGTCTACCGGTAGTAAACCAAGGCCGCTTGGCAAGTCTCGGTACAATCCGAAAATGTTTAAACCCCACACACGAAAGAAAGGTAGAAATGACCACCGGAGGAGAACAGAGCGCCGGAATGCAAAACGGACAACGGGGAAAATGTTCGGATGCATGAGACGAACACGTATGCAAATGCAATGCACATGATGACATGATATGAGATGCATGACAACGACAAAAACACACGGAGACAAAACCCGAACCCAGAAAATAAAATAACTTAACGCCGGAAACGGCAAGAGTTGGATTACATATTAGGTAAATCATATCCAGGGTGTTACATTAGTGCCACTTTGGATTCATGATTAATCATGTCAGACCAGGTTCTCTATCATATGGACGCTAGCGACACTAACATATACGTGAGCCAAAAGGCGCAAACGGTCCCGGGCCAAGTAAGGTGGCACCTGTGGTGGGAATACCGTGCGTGAGGCCGCAAAGTGATATGATGTGTTACATGCTAGATCGGTGTGACTTAGGATCGGGGTGCTAACAGCTTTGGTATCAGAGCCTGACTGCCTATAGGATTACCAAGCCAAACTAGTTGTTGTTGAGTCTAGAAATGCTTTAGTTATATAAGGGAATTGATTGTGGATGGGAACATAAGGCTCTTTTTACAACTTTACCTTATGCACTTCTGATCTGAGTCATCCTATCTTTTCTACGGGGTTAAGAAACTAGGATTTCTCTTCTTTCTATCAGGATCACGTGTTACTAATCTGTAGACTCATAGGATTGATGGTTACGAGACTCATTTCAGTTCCTACTACTTACTTGTGTTGACCGTTGACTTCGGAACCTTGATATTGTGATGTTGAGTGGTTATGCCACCATTTTACAGGATGTCTCAAATCTTTTTGAGCATTTACAGCCGTTATGTTGGCTGAGTCATCCCAGGTTTCTAAATAGTCTGATGCATTTGCAAATCCCTTCTTTCCGTTCTCGTTGTCCCTTTAGTCCAGTTTAACCACACTAAATGGTGAGTTGAGGTGCTTCATTGCCTTAGTATATATGTTGGAGCTATTATAATGAACCTAGGTGTCTTAGAGGATCACATAGTAATCTAGCCATTTTTTGTATTCCCATGGTGATGATTCTGGCCATTATTCTTGAAAGCTTCCTGTGATGACAATTAATTAGTAGGCATTCTATTCCTGGGTTTTTGAAACCAAGATTCACTCTCCTTACCTTGTGTTGGTATTGTTTTCTAGTTCCTTTAGGATATTAGTAACCTTTGTGACAGTCCTCGAGGTCTGTGGTATATCGTTCTTCCAATACCATGAACCATTATGGATGAAGTTCTTTGAACCAAAAGATCACAACCAGAATGGTCTTGATGAGTGCTCCATTATGCATTGTGAATATGCCAGTCGTACCTTTCAGCATGGATTATCTGGAAGAAATATGTTGAACTTGTTCAACATACTAAATCTATGCATCCGCAACTCAGGAAAACCATACGTTCCTTTGAGTTGTCCCTCTTTAGTTGTTCTCTTACCTTCATCTTTCAATTGATAGTCAAGAATATGAGTGCAATCGTGTTTATCGATGCCTATTATTCTTGTGGTCCGTCAAGCAATTCTATTCCAGAATGACTAGGAGAAACAAACTCCAGTACCTCGTCCATCTTTGGGATTGGGTCAAAGCAGTTGTATCCCGCAAATCAAAATGCTAATCCATCTTTTGTTCTGCTCTACCTTGGAGTGTTGCCCTCTTCATCTCATGATTGTCACGAGAATTGCACCACCTCTTATGAATTCTTGACGCAGTGATACTTCTTGCCATCATTTTTAATTCCTCAGTTTTCGTGTTATTGTTACCAAATGCCGACAAGGGAATCATGATGTGTGAAATCAATACTCCTAGCAACGTTGTTGCTTGGTTGTTAATGGAAAACACTCTCATTCTTAGCATGTTGGTTACTGAGACATCCTCCTAATATTGATCGTGCTACTAGTCCATATTTCCTGGTGCACTCTTCAATCGATGGGTTAGGATTTTGTCAAACCCTTGCTCTTTTTCATCATATCGTCTTGCCTCAAAAAGCAAGATTGTTCTCGAGCTTCATAACATATCGGTGGCCCGTGATTTTCCGAATATCTTCTTGGAAGGATCACCAGGTTGTCCCCTGACAGTTATGTGGAGCTCGTGATCAAATGGTTTTCCTATGAACCACTCTTTCTCCAAGAATCTGTGTTGGATACCTTGAGCTACTTGGTTAAGCTAAACAACAACTTGGAGAGTTGGAAGATAAAAGCTTGCCTAGCTTAGTTCATTTCAAGGGATATATTTGTGTGTGTTGAAGAAAGATGATATCTTCATCGATTGGTCCATGTGATCAGTTATTTGACCTATTGTCTTATCAAAACTTTGATTGGAGTGTGGGCTATCCTCAAATCAAATTAGAACCAACGATGTTCGTAATGTTGTCTTACTCGTGGTTTTCCCTCGAGCATACTCTGTTATATCTTTTGTTCTGACCAATGCTATCACCATGTTCACATAATTGTGGAATTCCATTTATATGGAAACCTGGATGAATTGTTGTTGAGCCCATCGACAACATCCTTGTCTTCTCCAAGATTTTGTTGGACATTAAGCTAGTATTGGAAACTTTGTAAGCATTTCCTTCGTGTCCCGTTCATGAGGTATATGTTTGGATGAAAGAGGAGACTTCCTCTAATTCACGTGCACTTGATGTAAGTTGTCGTCATGGATTCGAGAAAGATTGTTTGCTTCATCTAGAATCGTCTCAAGTTAGTCATGCATATGTGCGAAGTATTATGTGGTTTGGAGACTTGCAACCTTCATTCCATATGTATTCCCTAGCACACCAAGCCACTGACTGATTTGTTCAAGGAGAAGAAGTTCCTCCTTAAGAGCTAATCCAGACTTATGTAAGGACTTAGGTATCCTCGATGATGGTTCCGAAAAAACTCGATAGTGTTTCGTTGTAAGAGTACTATGCGGCCATTCTTGTCTCGGACAGCGTGTTCACATGTGTGTAGCAGTACCAGCTCATGTTTTGGAGCTTGCTTCCATAGTGCATCTCCCGAGAATATCGCAACATCATCTCATTGAATTATGTTGCACACTTTATTTTGCAGACATGTTGAGTCTGAAGTATCTTGTTACTAACCAGATCTGAATCTTAGGAAGATATGATGGTTGGAACATTCCCATCATTCACATTTTGTTCCCAGCTTGCACCGCTATTGTGCCAATTCACCATGGGCTACCCTTCTGTTGGGGAACGTAGTAATTTCAAACAAATTCGTACGCACACGCAAGATCATGGTGATGCATAGCAACGAGAGGGGAGAGTGTAGTCTACGTACCCTCGTAGACCAACAGCGGAAGCGTTATGACAACGTGGTTGATGTAGTCGTACGTCTTCACGACCCGACCGGTCAAGCACCGAAACTACAGCACCTCCGAGTTCTAGCACATGTTCAGCTCGATGACGATCCCCGGACTCCGATCCAGCAAAGTGTCGGGGAAGAGTTCCGTCAGCACGATGGTGTGGTGACGATCTTGATGTTCTACCGTCGCAGGGCTTCGCCTAAGCACCACTACAATATTATCGAGGATTATGGTGGAAGGGGGCACCGCACACGGCTACGAGAACGATCACGATGATCAACTTGTGTGTCTATGGGGTGCCCCTTGGCCACGTATATAAAGGAGTGGAGGGGGGGAGAGGGCCGTCCCCTATGGCACGCCCTGGAGGAGTCCTACTCCCACCGGGAGTAGGATTCCCCCCCTTCCAAGTAGTAGGAGTAGGAGTCAAGGCAAGGGAAGGGAGAAGAGAAGGAAGGAGGGGGCGGAGCCCCTCCCCCTAGTCCAATTCGGACTAGGCCTTGGGGGCGCCCAACCTCTCCTCTCTCTTTCCCCTAAAGCCCAATAAGGCCCATATACTCCCCGGCAAAATCCCGTAACTCTCCGGTACTCCGAAAAATAACCGAATCACCCGGAACCTTTCCGATGTCCGAATATGGTGGTCCAATATATCGATCTTTATGTCTTGACCATTTCGAGATGTCTCGTCATGTCCCCGATCTCAACTGGAATTGTGAACTCCTTCGGTACATCAAAACTCATAAACTCATAATATAACTGTCATCGAAACCTTAAGCGTGCGGACCCTACGGGTTCGAGAACAATGTAGACATGACTGAAACACATCTCCAGTCAATAACCAATAGCGGAACCTGGATGCTCATATTGGCTCCCACATATTCTACGAAGATCTTTATCGGTCAGACCGCATAACAATATACGTTGTTACCTTTGTCATCGGTATGTTACTTGCTCAAGATTCTATCATCGGTATCTCAATACCTACTTCAATCTCGTTATCGGCAAGTCTCTTTACTCATTCCGTAATACATCATCCTGCAACTAACTCATTAGTTGCAATGCTTGCAAGGCTTAAGTGATGTGCATTACCGAGAGGGCCCAGAGATACCTCTCCGACAATCGGAGTGACAAATCCTAATCTCGAAATACGCCAACCCAACAATTACCTTCGGAGACACCTATAGAGCACCTTTATAATCACCCAGTTACGTTGTGACGTTTGGTGGCACACAAAGTGTTCCTCCAGTAAACGGGAGTTGCATAATCTCATAGTCATAGGAACATGTATAAGTCATGAAGAAAGCAATAGCAACATACTAAAACGACCGGGTGCTAAGCTAATGGAATGGGTCATGTCAATCACATCATTCTCCTAATGATGTGATCCCGTTAATCAAATGACAACACATGTCTATGGTTAGGAAACATAACCATCTTTGATTAACGAGCTAGTCAAGTAGAGGCATACTAGTGACGTTTAGTTTGTCTATGTATTCACACAAGTATTATGTTTCCGGTTAATACAATTCTAGCATGAATAATAAACATTTATCATGATATAAGGAAATAAATAATAAATTTATTATTGCCTCTAGGGCATATATCCTTCAGTCTCCCACTTGCACTAGAGTCAATAATCTAGTTCACATCGCCATGTGATTTAACATCGATAGTTCACATCACCATGTGATTAACACCCATAGTTCACATTGACATGTGACCAACACCCAAAGGGTTTACTAGAGTCAATAATCTAGTTCACATCGCTATGTGATTAACACCCAAAGAGTACTGAGGTGTGATCATGTTTTGCTTGTGAGAGAAGTTTAGTCAACGGGTCTGCCACATTCAGATCTATAAGTATTTTGCAAATTTCTATGTCAACAATGCTCTGCATGGAGCTACTCTAGCTAATTGCTCCCACTTTCAATATGTATCCAGATTGAGACTTAGAGTAATCTGGATCAGTGTCAAAACTTGCATCGACGTAACCCTTTACGACGAACCTTTTGTCACCTCCATAATCGAGAAACATATCCTTATTCCACTAAGGATAATTTTGACCAATGTCTAGTGATCTACTCCTAGATCACTATTGTACTCCCTTGCCAAACTCAGGGCAGGGTATACAATAGGTCTGGTACACAGCATGGCATACTTTATAGAACCTATGGCTGAGGCATAGGGAATGACTTTCATTCTCTCTCTATCTTCTGCCGTGGTCGGGTTTTGAGTCTTACTCCACTTCACACCTTTGTAACACAGGCAAGAAATCCTTCTTTGACTGTTCCATTTTGAACTACTTCAAAATCTTGTCAAGGTATGTATTCATTAAAAAACTTATCAAGCGTCTTGATCTATCTCTATAGATCTTGATGCTCAATATGTAAGGAGCTTCACCGAGGTATTTCTTTGAAAAACTCCTTTCAAACATTCCTTTATGCTTTGCAGAATAATTCTACATTATCTCCGATCAACAATATGTCATTCACATATATTTATCAGAAATGTTGTAGTGCTCCCACTCACTTTCTTGTAAATACAAGCTTCACCGCAAGTCTGTATAAAACTATATGCTTTGATCAACTCATCAAAGCGTATATTCCAACTCTGAGATGCTTGCACCAGTCCATAGATGGATCGCTGGAGCTTGCACATTTTTTAGCACCTTTAGGATTGACAAAACCTTCTGGTTGCATCATATACAATAAACCCATTAAGGAATGCAGTTTTGTTTATCCATTTGCCAGATTTCATAAAATGCGGCAATTGCTAACATGATTCGGACAGACTTAAGCATAGATACGAGTGAGAAACTCTCATTGTAGTCAACACCTTGAACTTGTCGAAAACCTTTTGTGACAATTCTAGCTTTGTAGATAGTAACACTACTATCAGCGTCCGTCTTCCTCTTGAAGATCCATTTAATCTCAATGGCTTGCCGAACATTGGGCAAGTCAACCAAAGTCCATACTTTGTTCTCATACATGGATCCTATCTTAGATTTCATGGCCTCAAGCCATTTTGCGGAATCTGGGCTCATCATCGCTTCCTCATAGTTCGTAGGTTCGTCATGGTCAAGTAGAATGACCTCCAGAACAAGATTACTATACCACTCTGGTGCGAATCTCACTCTGGTTAACCTACGAGATTCGGTAGTAACTTGATCTGAAGTTACATGATCATCATCATTAGCTTCCTCACTAATTGGTGTAGTAGTCACAGGAACAGATTTATGTGATGAACTACTTTCCAATAAGGGAGAAGGTACAATTACCTTATCAAGTTCTACTTTCCTCCCACTCACTTCTTTCAAGAGAAACTCCTTCTCTAGAAAGGATCCATTCTTAGCAACGAATGCCTTGCCTTCGGATCTGTGATAGAAGGTGTACCCAACAGTCTCCTTTGGGTATCCTATGAAGACATATTTCTCCGATTTGGGTTTGAGCTTGTCAGGATGAAAGTTTTTCATATAAGCATCACAATCCCAAACTTTAAGAAACGACAACTTTGGTTTCTTGCCAAACCACAGTTCAGATTGTGTCGTCTCAACGGACTTAGATGGTGCCCCTTTTTAACGTGAATGCAGCTGTCTCTAATGCATGATCCCAAAACGATATTGGTAAATCGGTAAGAAACATCATGGATTGTACTATATCCAATAAAGTACGGTTATGACATTTGGACACACCATTATGATGTGGTGTTCCAGGTGGCATGAGTTTGTGAAACTATTCCACATTGTTTTAATTGAAGACCAAACTCGTAACTCAAATATTCGTCTCTACGATCAGATCGTAGAAACTTTATTTTCTTGTCATGATGATTTTCCACTTCACTCTGAAATACTTTGAACTTTTCAGACTTATGTTTCATCAAGTAGATATACTCATATCTGCTTAAATCATCTGTGAAGGTCAGAAAATAATGAAACTTGTCGCGAGCTTTAATATTCATCGGACCACATACATCAGTATGTATGATTTCCAACAAATCTATTGCTCGCTCCATTGTTCCGGAGAATGGAGTCTTTAGTCATCTTGCCCATAAGGCATGGTTCGCAAGCACCAAGTGATTCATAATCAAGTGATTCCAAAATCCCATCAGCATGGAGTTTCTTCATGCGCTTTACACCAATATGACCTAAATGGCAGTGCCGCAAATAAGTTGCACTATCATTATTAACTTTGCATCTTTTGGTTTCAATATTATGAATATGTGTATCACTACGATCGAGATCCAATGAACCATTTTCATTGGGTGTGTAACCATATAAGGTTTTATTCATGTAAACAGAACAACAATTTATTCTCTTACTTAAATGAATAACCGTATTACAATAAACATGATCAAATCATATTCATGCTCAACGCAAACACCAAATAACACTTATTTAGGTTCAACACTAATCCCGAAAGTATAGGGAGTGTGTGATGATGATCATATCAATCTTGGAACCACTTCCAACACACATCATCACTTCACCCTTAACTAGTCTCTGTTTATTCTGCAACTCCCGTTTCGAGTTACTAATCTTAGAAACTGAACTAGTATCTAATACCGAGGGGTTGCTATAAACACTAGTAAAGTACACATCAATAACATGTATATCAAATATACTTATGTTCACTTTTCCATCCTTCTTATCTTCCAATCACTTGGGGTAGTTCCGCTTCCAGTGACCAGTCCCTTTACAGTAGAAGCACTTAGTCTCACGCTTAGGACCAGACTTGGGCTTCTTCACTTGAGCAGCAACTTGCTTGCTGTTTTTCTTGAAGTTCCCCTTTTTCCCTTTGCCCTTTTCTTGAAACTAGTGATCTTGTCAACCATCAACACTTGATGCTCTTTCTTGATTTCTACCTTCATCGATTTCATCATCATGAAAAGCTCGGGAGTCGTTTTCGTCATCCCTTGCATACTATAGTTCATCACGAAGTTCTACTAACTTGGTGATGGTGACTAGAGAATTCTGTTAATCACTATCTTATCTGGAACATTAACTCCCACTTGATTCAAGCGATTGTAGTACCCAGACAATCTGAGCACATGCTCACTGGTTGAGCGATTCTCCTCCATCTTTTAGCTATAGAACTTGTTGGAGACTTCATATCTCTCAACTCGGGTATTTGCTTGAAATAATAACTTCAACTCCTGGAACATCTCATATGGTCCATGATGTTCAAAACGTCTTTGAAGTCCCGATTCTAAGCCGTAAAGCATGGTGCACTAAACTATCAAGTAGTCATCATATTTAGCTAGCCAAACGTTCATAACGTCTGCATCTGCTCCTGCAATAGGTCTGTCACCTAGCGGTGCATCAAGGACATAATTCTTCTGTGCACAATGAGGATAAACCTCAGATCACGGATCCAATCCGCATCATTGCTACTAACATCTTTCAACACAATTTTCTCTAGGAACATATCAAAATAAACACAGGGAAGCAACAACGCGAGCTATTGATCTACAACATGATTTCCAAAATAATACCAGGACTAAGTTCATGATAAATTTAAGTTCAATTAATCATATTACTTAAGAACTCCCTCTTAGACAGACATCTCTCTAGTCATCTAAGTGATCACGTGATCCAAATCAACTAAACCATGTCCGATCATCATGTGAGATGGAGTAGTTTTCAATGGTGAACATCACTATGTTGATCATATCTACTATATGATTCATGTTCGACCTTTCGGTCTCCGTGTTCCGAGGACATATCTGTATATGATAGGCTTGTCAAGTTTAACCTAAGTATTCCGTGTGTGCAACTGTTTTGCACCCGTTGTATTTGAACGTAGAGCCTATCACACCCGATCATCACGTGGTGTCTCAGCACGAAGAACTTTCGCAACGGTGCATACTCAGGGAGAACACTTCTTGATAATTAGTGAGAGATCATCTTAAAATGCTACCGTCAAACTAAGCAAAATAAGATGTATAAAAGATAAACATCATATGCAATCAAAATATGTGACATGATATGGCCATCATCATCTTGCGCCTTTGATTTCCATCTCCAAAATACCGTCATGATCTCTATCGTCACCGGCATGACACCATGATCTCCATCATCTTGATCGATATCAATGTGTCGTCACGTGGTCGTCTCGCCAACAATTGCTCTTGCAACTATTGCTATTGCATAGAGATAAAGTAAAGCAATTATTGGGCGCTTGCATCTTATGCAATAGAGAGACAACCATAAGGATTTTTCCAGTTGCCGATAACTTCAACAAGACATGATCATCTCATACAACAACTTATATCTCATCACGTCTTGACCATATCACATCACAACATGCCCTGCAAAAACAAGTTAGATGTCCTCTACTTTGTTGTTGCAAGTTTTACGTGGCTGCTACGGGCTTAGCAAGAACCATTCTTACCTACGCATCAAAAACCACAACGATAGTTTGTCAAGTTGGTGTTGTTTTAACCTTCACAAGGACCGGGCGTAGCCACACTCGGTTCAACTAAAGTTGGAGAAACTGACACCCGCCAGCCACCTGTGTGCAAAGCATGTCGGTAGAATCAGTCTCGCGTAAGCGTATGCGTAATGTCGGTCCGGGCCGCTTCATCCAACAATACCGCCGAACCAAAGTATGACATGCTGGTAAGCAGTATGACTTATATCACCCACAACTCACTTGTGTTCTACTCGTGCAAATAACATCAACACATAAAACCTAGGCTCGGATGCCACTATTGGGGAACGTAGTAATTTCAAAAAAATTCCTACGCACACGCAAGGTCATGGTGATGAATAGCAACAAGAGGGGAGAGTGTAGTCTACGTACCCTCGTAGACCGACAGCAGAAGCGTTCTGACAACGCGGTTGATGTAGTCGTACGTCTTCATGGCCCGACTGATCAAGCACCGAAACTATGACACCTCCGAGTTCTAGCACACGTTCAGCTCGATGATGATCCCCGGACTCCGATCCAGCAAAGTGTCGGGGAAGAGTTCCGTCAGCACGACGGCATGGTGACGATCTTGATGTTCTACCATCGCAGGGCTTCGCCTAAGCACCGCTACAATATTATCGAGGATTATGGTGGAAGGGGGCACCGCACACGGCTACGAGAACGATCACGATGATCAACTTGTGTGTCTATGGGGTGCCCCTTGGCCACGTATATAAAGGAGTGGAGGGGGGGGGAGAGGGCCGGCCCCTATGGTGCGCCCTGGAGGAGTCCTACTCCCACCGGGAGTAGGATTCCCCCCTTCCAAGTAGTAGGAGTAGGAGTCAAGGCAAGGGAAGGGAGAAGAGAAGGAAGGAGGGGGCGCAGCCCCTCCCCCTAGTCCAATTCGGACTAGGCCTTGGGGGGCGCCCAACCTCTCCTCTCTCTTTCCCCTAAAGCCCAATAAGGCCCATATACTCCCCGGCGAAATCCCGTAACTCTCCGGTACTCCAAAAAATACCCGAATCACTCAGAACCTTTCCGATGTCCGAATAGAGTCGTCCAATATATCGATCTTTACGTCTCGACCATTTCGAGACGTCTCGTCATGTCCCCGATCTCAACCGGGATTGTGAACTCCTTAGGTACATCAAAACTCATAAACTCATAATATAACTGTCATCGAAACCTTAAGCGTGCGGACCCTACGGGTTCGAGAACAATGTAGACATGCCCGAGACACATCTCCGGTCAATAACCAATAGCGGAACCTGGATGCTCATATTGGCTCCCACATATTCTACGAAGAACTTTATCGGCCAGACCGCATAACAATATACGCTGTTACCTTTGTCATCGGTATGTTACTTGCCCGAGATTCTATCGTTGGTATCTCAATACCTAGTTCAATCTCGTTACCGGCAAGTCTCTTTACTCATTCCGTAATACATCATCCTGCAACTAACTCATTAGTTGCATTGCTTGCAAGGCTTAAGTGATGTGCATTACCGAGAGGGCCTAGAGATACCTCTCCGACAATCGGAGTGACAAATCCTAATCTCGAAATACGCCAACCAAACAAGTACCTTCGGAGACACCTGTAGAGCACCTTTATAATCACCCAGTTACATTGTGACATTTGGTGGCACACAAAGTGTTCCTCCGGTAAACGGGAGTTGCATAATCTCATAGTCATAGGAACATGTATAAGTCATGAAGAAAGCAATAGCAACATACTAAAATGATCGGGTGCTAAGCTAATGGAATGGGTCATGTCAATCACATCATTCTCCTAGTGATGTGATCCCGTTAATCAAATGACAACACATGTCTATGGTTAGGAAACATAACCATCTTTGATTAACGAGCTAGTCAAGTAGAGGCATACTAGTGACATTTAGTTTGTCTATGTATTCACACAAGTATTATGTTTCCGTTTAATACAATTCTAGCATGAATAATAAACATTTATCATGATATAAGGAAATAAATAATAACTTTATTATTGCCTCTAGGGCATATTTCCTTCACCTTCGCAGTAATTGCTATTCAGGATCATCTTCAGAAGTGGCCCTACCATGGGTCCCATCCATTTTCGATGATAAGCAAAAATCATCCATTGCGTTGTTTTCAACAAGGTAGTCCACATCATCCATTCTAGTCTGAGTGTGTCATTTCTTCGAACTCTTTGAAACGATCAATTGTGATTTTCCTTAGGCTGGTATAGAGAGTTTCAATATCCTCTGTATCAAAAGTAATCCTTTTTGCCACTTAAGGGAATAATTATACGAGTCACCTCCCCCGAGGTGTCCCGTTATCGAATCATGGCAATTATCTCCTCGCTACTTTGACCCCATGCACAATCTTATTCCAGCGTGGAATTGTTGCCTACCAAATTGAACGTTCGTCATCTGTTTCTTTGCCATCACCCCTGATGTGTGTTTTGTGTCTCATCTCAAGAGATGTTATTATGCCTCATTCTGTGAGTTGATTTGAGTTGCTCGATCTCCAAGAAGAACGATTCATGTAGAGTTTTCTTTTGTCACCATAGTGTTGGCATGAATGTCTCGAAAGCAAAGATGTCAAGATCAAGATGATGGAGTGAATCAGCATCTTCGAGAAGGGCAATTGGATCGAGAAGATTGTGATAGTTTTGTGTCCCCTCTCTCTTCTTACCTCACGTCTTGAATATCAGGACGATATTCTTGTTTAGTGGGGGTGAGTTGTCACATCCCTAGCTTGTGGTACTGCCTAGTGTTTGGATCTTCCTTGCATCATGTTTAACTTTCATGGAAATTTGAAATGGGGATGTTCAAACCCTAGCATCAAAAGGAATTCAAATAGGTTCACCTAAAATCTTTTCCAATGATTTCAAAATGTCGTTTAAAAATGTTCATCATTTCTTGATCAAGGTGGAAGCATCTACCAAAAATGGTTCACATTTCTACAGGACATATTTGGACCTTGAATTAATTCAAACATATCTGAATTGGAACTATTTAAATGCTATATATATTTTAGGTGCTACGAAAATGTTGGAAATTGTTAAGGGTCACTGGAATGATTCATAAAGCACCCCTAATTATTTCCAGGATTTTATCAAATGGTTTAGTATTTTACTAAATCAAAACAAAACAGAATAAATAGAAAACAGAAACAATTTAGAAAAGGGAAAGAAACCTACCTAGCTTACCTGCCGGCCCAGCTGGCTGGCCCAGCCCAGAAGCCTCCCGTGCCAGTCATTCCTATCCTCGCACCAAGAGGACAGGGGCATGTGGGGAGAGCGCGCGGGCACGCGCCGCGCCACCTCCGCCCTGCCTGCTTCACCCCCCGACGGCCTAGACGTCCTTGGAGAGGCCACGCTACCCCCGCAGAACCACCCCCCTCGAGCTCTCTCCTCTACCATGTCGCTCCCTCTCTCGCACCCGAGCGCACCCATCGCCGCCACTCGCTGCCACCACGCTCTCAAGCCACCCCTAGCCCTGTCGCCATATCCAGGAGCTCCCCTACGACCTCCTCTTCGTCCTCGACGAGCCACGCATCACCGGAAGAAGTGGAGCCTTGCCATCGAGCTCGACCCTGCTGCCTCTGCACCAAGATCGCCAACAATGCCACGTCAACGTTCGGCCTCCCCCGAGCCAGCTCACCCACTCATCGACCTCACCATGAGCACTCGACTCTTTTCCCCCTAACGCCATGCCTGAGTTCGCACTGTAGCCGTCGATTCCATGTTGACCGAATCATGCCGCCGCCCGAGCTCGCCCGCGACGAGGCACCGGTGACCAAATGGTCCCGTGCATATGCTTGTTGGCCTTATGAGTGCTTGTAGAACCCGTAGGTGGTAACTGTTGATCCTCCCACGCGTTACATCATCGGTTTCGTCGATGCTCGAGCTCTGGCCGACGCCGAGGTCGACGCCGTGCTCAACGCCGACCACCTCGTGCCTCCCACAGCCACCGCTGGATGTGCATGAGCCCCAGCTCACCGTAGAACCCAACCGCATCGCAAGCCATGCCCTATGGGCAATTTCGGAGCCACCCCGCCGCCGTGGCACCTCGTCGGCGAGTTAACCCCAGTTAAACGTCGGCCTAACTACAGATTAGGCGCTAATCTAATAGACTTATGTCACTGACAAATGGGCCCCGTGCCCTTAATTAATCATAGGTTTATCTCCCTGCTTAGATTAAGCTAATGCCCGTGGCCCCACCGATCAGTTTGACCCGGTCCCACGTGTCAGCCTAAGTAGCTGACTCTGTGTCACTAACCAGTGGGCCCTACTGGTCAGGTTTGACCTGGACCACTCTGTTGACCTGCTGACATCACCATGTCGCTTTGCTGATGCAGTAAAGATTTCTGGATTTTAAATAAATCTAAATGATTTATTTATTTTCAGAAAATAACCTAAACTTTGAAAAATCATAGAATTTCAGCCGTAAGTCCAAATGAAATAATTTATATATGAAATATTATCAGAAAAATCCAATCTATCCATCTGTACCAATTTCATGCATGTTTGAGCAAGTTAACCTCACTGTTTTGGATGAAGCATGATTATGGCAAATTTCATAATAGGTTTAGAGTTGGAATTTGATGTAGTTTTGAATTCCACATCAATTAAAATGACTTTCTGTTGCATTAGCCCAAATCACAGCATATTGCCATGTCATGATCATGCATCATATTGTTGCATTGCATTGATTGTGTTCTTTCTCTATTGCCGGTGTTTGTCCCCTCTTAGTAGATGTTGTTCCGACAATGTGATCGATGACACCGATGAAGAGCTATACTATCTTCAGATGTGCCAGGCAAGCAAAACCCCCTTGTTCATTCCGATACAATCCCACTCTCTCACTCCTGCTCTCCTTTACTACATTAGGACAACAATGATTGAACTGTTACATGCTGCGGTTGTTGAACCCCTTTCCTGTGCATGACATGTCATTGCCACAGTAAATAGATGAAACCCACTAGCATGAGTAGGAGTTGTTTGAGCCTTGATGTGCCTACTCATTCATGCTTGTTATCATGCCTGCTACTGCTTAGAGTTGATTCAGGTCTGATTCATTCAGGATGAATTGGAAAGTTGTGAACATGTCCTACTGCTGAGAGCTAAGTGTGTGAACGCGATTTGGTAAAGGTAGCGGTGAGAGGCCATGTAGGAGTACATGGTAGGTTGTCTCATTGAAACCATCCTCAGGAACTGAGTTCTGTGTTTGTGATCCATGAACAGCTACCACGACACATTGCAATCCTTAATTGACTCTCTCAACTTATTAATCGCCCTTATTCTCTGTCCAGGAGTTGCAACTAGTTTCTTTTGTTTGTAGGATATGTGTTGGGGGCCGTGCGTAGCACTGACCCTAGGGGAGGGCTATGATGCGGTAGACACACGAGGCACGGTGTATCGAGATGCCTGTTTGGTGCCTCGGGAACCCTGCTCTCATCGTTTGGGGCCGTGAGTGACACCCCGGCCGGATCTCCTTGCTGATGGAACCCGAATAGGCGATAAACCTGGACTAGAGACTTGTGTGGTTAGTAAGGTCGTGGCCGACTCCCTCGCCAGGCTTCCTCTTGAAGGTTGCCGAGATACACAACGTGTACATGTGGTAAGTGGCGAGAGCGTGTGTGAAGAAGTACACCCCTGCAGGGTTAACATAATCTATTTGAATAGCCGCGTACATGGTAAAGGACTTCTGGGTTGCCTGTACAGTTCATAGACAAGTGAAAGTGGATACTCTAAAATGCGCAAGATAAGCTTGAGTGTTATGGCTGGCGTTCTCGTAGGGAGACGGGAGCGGATCCATAGTGGTGTATTGATATGGTGAATATGTGCACTCGTGTGCGCCACCTCAAAAGAGTTACTTGCAGTCGTAGTAGAAGATAGCCACTAAGTCAAAGCTGGCTTGCTGCAGTTAAACTCCACCACCCCCCTTTGTTGATATCGACACATATGTAGTTAGTTCTGATGTAAGTCTTGTTGGGTACATTTGTACTCACGTTATCTTAATTTATGTTTTTGCAGAGAGACTTCAGTCTCGCTAGTACTTGCGCGTGGACTCCGACGTTTAGCTTGTTACCTCAACTACGTTCTTGTGCCCTCGGCAGGGTCTTGTCGATAGTCAGGCTTCTCGGCCTTTTTCATTTGTAGTTTTCTGTAGTCAAACAAGTTAAGCTTCCGCATGTGCTTATGGATTGTATGACTTGAATGCTGGGTCATCAGACCCATGTTTGTAATATTTGGCTCCTCAGAGCCTAATGAATAAATACTTTGAGTCGTAGAGTTTTGTTGTGATGCCATGTTGTATTTGCACATATCGAGCATATTGTGTGTATGTTATTGAAATGCTTGGTATGTGTGGGATCCGACAACCTAGTTGTTTATTCTTGGTAGCCTCTCTTACCGAGAAATGTCTCCTAGTGCTTCCACTGAGCCATGGTAGCTTGCTACTGCTCCAGAACACTTAGGTTGGCCGGCATGTGTCCTTCTTTGTTCTTGTGTCTGTCCCTTCAGGGAAATGTCACACGTTGTTCCTTTAAGTCCTTGTAACTTGCTACAATTTGGGTTCATACGTTGATGACCGACACGTTCGTTGCTGGATCATGTATGCATGTCCCTGTAAGTTAGTGCCGCTCTGGATTCATGACTAGTCATGTCGGCCCGGGTTCTCTGTCATATGGATGCTAGCGACACTATAATATACGTGAGCTAAAAGGCGCAAACGGTCTCGGGCCAAGTAAGGTGGCACCCGTGGGAATACCGTGCGTGAGGCCGCAAAGTGATATGATGTGTTACATGCTAGATCGATGTGACTTAGGATCGGGGTCCTGACAAGTGGCGACATTGTTGTGGGCTCCGCGATGAGCTCCGTCCTGTCGTCCTGCTGGTCTTGGTCTTGTTGCACAGATATGGAAACCTTTGCCTGATTCCTTGGGACCCCGCGCCTGCGCTTGCCTCCTTAGCACCAATGAGGAAACTGGTACACTGTACAAGCTGGCGCCCGCCTGGCCTTGGTCGTCATGGCTCACGTCCCACGAACCTCGCAAGGTGCCCCTTCCATAGATATCTCCGCTCCTCGGGAGCTAGCCTAGTGAGGCTGCCCCTAGGGAGGTCTTGGTGTCGTCCGCCTCACGAGGCTCAGCCCCTCGCGAGGGTCTTGAGTTGTTGCTGCTGAAGATGGGCCATACCGGGCCATTGATGGAGCCATGCCACGGGCCGCAGGTAGGCAAGTCTGGGTACCCCTGTTCCCAGGACGCCGACAGGTGCTTTCATTGAGAGTTCCGATGTTGGATCGCTGGTGAATTAATGGCTCGCTTAATAATTGGAGGTAGCATCCGTACCGGGGGATGCCTTTATCCCTATCTAGATCCTTGCGTTCGGCAGTATCATGCTACACGTCGATCCGATCAGCCGTCTCGGCTAGGTCAGAAGTTTTGCCCCTGAGTAGGAGATTAGGTTCGGGAACCTAGAGTTCATCACCGACTCCTCGGGAGATATTACTCTAACAAAATCTTCATCTCCACTTGAAAAACTTGCTAATCTCATCGCTTTAACTTCAGGAGTGATAAACCCAAAAGGGGCTGACAGCACTCGGGGCGCGGCTTTTAAGCTCGACCCATTCAATCCCTCTGAACTAGCTTCGGCCGAACACCGCCAGGGCATGACTTTGAGCACCCCCGAAGCGGCGACACTGTGGGTCAATCCCGAATACTCCAAGAGCATGGACCCAGCAGACCTCTCATCATTGAATTAGCTACTAGACCGGATACGAGCTAGGGTATTTTCGACGGCTGATCTTCGGTCTATGATCCGATCAGGCTAAAACCCGATAATAGGGAAATTTACATCCCGCCTGTCACACACCTCATCGCTCCTATCGAGGATTTAGCTGAAGGCTCATAGTCACCTAAGCTAAGAACAGATTGTGTCCAGGTTTCCGATCATCTAATCCAAGCCTCTAGCTCGGAGTCCGATATTCGCCCCGGGAGGAGCCCGGGAACGAGCCCCGACTCGAAGCATGACCTCGAGTTCGTGCAATAGTACCTGATTGACAGTCCGGATTCCGAACCTGATGCGCCAAATACCGTGCCATAGCAGGATACCGACGCCGAAGCCTCAGACCCGCAACACATTGGGACGCAAAGTTTTTCCCAAACACCCCCCACGTTGAGTACTCCCCTAGTAACTCTAGGAAGCCAGAATTATGAGATTTATTGTGCATAAGTAGCAGCCCAGAGTAATGGTCCACCACTTTTGGTCCAGATTCCTCCTGGTCAAAGACAGAATGACGAACTCCTGTGTCCAAGAAATCATAGTAACCTTTCAGCATAACTGTCAAGATGAAGGAATCTTGAATGCCCTCGCCCGTCGCCATGTTCATAAGTTCACCGAGTTATTGGATCTGATACGCAAATATTGTGCCATGGAAAGCGCCTCGAAGACACAACAGATGCGCTTGGAGTCAATCCATGCCGAAGAACCAAGAAAAGCTCGCGCAAGACGCTTATACCCACGACGATCGGTCGAACACGAGCCCGTCGAAAAGAAGAATATACCACTCGCCGGACCCAGAATAGTCCTCAATGATCTACTGGACAAACCATGCCCCATACACTTGGTCCTACTGAACACAAACCCAACCCACAGCCTTCGAGCTTGTTGGGTGGTCAGGCAAGTGGCAAAGAGTGGGGAAGCTATCCTCGGAGTCACACCCTCTACTAGACAATCAACAACACCCCTGGACAACGACACTGAGGTCCTAACGATCTATGAGACATTTTCCTCAAATAATTAGAGGAAAAGAGCCCTTCGAGAGCTCGTTCAAATCCACCAGGTGACAACAGCAAATCCCGGGACGGATACACCAATAACCTTCGAGGCGGCAGACGAGCCAAGGGCCCGCCCCGTATGAGCACCCGCCGCACTAGTCCTCGATCCCATGGTGGATGGCTTCAGACTCACCAAGGTGCTAATGGATGGAGGCAGCGGTTTAAGCCACATTTACGATGATACCCTTGATAAAATGCAATTTGACAGATCTCGCATCAAACAAAGTTACACTACCTTTCGAGGAATTATCCCCGGCAGAGAGGCGCATTGCTCCGGACGAGTCACTCTTGACATAGTATTCGGCACTCCCGGGGACTACATGTCCTAAGAACTACTCTTCCACATTGTGCCCTTTCATAGCGGATACCACACCCTATTGGGGCCGACACATTCGCAAGGTTTCAAGCCATACCACATTATGGGTATATGAAACTCAAAATGCCAGGGCCCAATGGCATGATCACAATTGTGAGTTGTCTTGGGTGATCACGATCACCTATTGGGCCACAGGCCCCCTTGTAGATGAGCATAGGGGAGATCATGTTGCATAATGAGCGGAGGCCATGAGGCAGCATGACGATGAGACTCTGGTGTTTTTAGCCAGGTTCAGGCAACTGTGAAGCGGAAAATCCTACTCCTGCTTTGGTGGATTGTATAGAGGAACACGACCACACGCAGTGCCCAATCCCGGCAAGGTGGCCTTCAGGAAGAGAGCTACTATGTGAGTACAAGTGTGAGAAGGTTTGAATCCTTGTCTAGGTTGCCTTGGACCTCCTTTTATAGCTCAAGGGGTAACCATAGTGGCAAAATAGGCATTATCTTGTGATTAGATAGCCAACAGTACCATCATACCTAACTCTGACACTTAGGACAAAATGCCATTAATGGTACCTTAGGTGGCGTGTGGGGTGCATCCCTAGCAAGCTTATATCGCCGCTTAACCATCTTCTGCTTGTCATCTTCGCACGTCTCTGGATGGGTGTAAAACAAGTGTGATATGTCTTCCAGCAAGCCGCCACGTGCTTGGTGAGAGCCACTTAGTCACCTGAGGGGCTCGACACCACATCGATAAGTGACTGGTGGCGTGATGCGGTGGAACGGTGGTAACTGGCCTATGCCTACTAAGGGCACGGCTTGCCGGGCCTTCTTAGAGGGGTGCGTGCTTTGGTCTCCAGCCGCCCCGGAGACGCGGCTGGTGCAGCTTGTTCTTGTTTGCTGCATCGACCTTGCTAGCCTCGCCTGACCAGCAAAGGGCACTTTTCTTAAAATCTTTGTCCTATATGTTGGCTTGATCTTCTTGATACACTCCTTGATCTCACAAAGAGCGGCTTTTCTGGCCCGGCCTTGTGTTACACGTTGGTGCTAGATGTATGAACATCGTCATGCCTGTGTATGAGTCCGGTCAATGAACATGGATGTTTGCTGCACCGGCAGGAGCCCTCGGGCCTGGCCCATACGTGGTGCCGGGATCGTTGGGGTAGGCCCTAACAAATGCATATGCGCGCACTTCGACCATGTCGTGGAGGGATCAATGTTTTCCCTGATATCTTCTTTGCTTCTTCATTAACCTGGAATTGAATCAATTCCCCGCTTCCACGTGAGTCATGTGGTGTAAAACGTCGTGGATCTACCCACGCAGAGGGCCAGGGGATGTCCATGTTCATGGGAAGTTAATTGAAGTACCCGCGCATGAACCTGGGGGAGGAGGAGTGAAGATCATGATACATATGAGACTGAGGGTCAAAGAAGATCTACCGAGCTCTGGGGCGTTAGCATCGCTCTTTTCATTTTTGTTGTCTTGATGCCAAAGGGGGAGAGAGGTCTACTACGTCTCGGGATTTTCATGGGTTGGTTATTTGCTTCGTGTTGAGAGTTGAACTTGGTCTTCCATTTGCTTTCTGTTTAGTGTGTGAATCTTGTGGTGTGAGACTTTGCATGGTGTGGGACATGTGTTTCCCTTCTATGCTATCATAGTTTCATGTATGCCTTCTGTCTATCCTATATGTTTATTCATAGTGGTTGGTATATAAAATCTAGGGGGAGCATTGATCCTAATGTGTGACTTCGTATTCCAAAAGCAAATCCGAATAGTGCACACATCTAGGGGGGAGCCCTTCTATATTTTCTAGACCTCCTTTGCAAATCTTGTAGTTGTCATCATCCACCAAAAAGGAGGAGATTGTTAGGGCAATTCCAGTATTTGTGATTTGGGTGATGATGACAACTATCTTTGAGGTCTAATTGTATGCCAAGTTCTTCAGGTAATCTATGATTGGGTGCAAGACGTTTAGGCATTCCCTCTGGACGGAAAAGATCGAAGACGGTGTTTTTTGCATGTATATTTCTTTGGTAGTAGGAAACCCATACTATTAAGAGGGAATCCACGTCAGAAGGTATTGGGTGAGTCAATGAACGTACACATTTTTCTTCACCCATCGTTCCCTTCTGTTCGAGTACAGAGAGGTCCCCTTTTCCTTCTGAAAGGATCGAGAAGAGGTGTCTAGAGGGGGGATTAGACCCTCAACAAGCAAAAGTAGTAGTTTTTAAGTTCTTCAAGTTGAGGTGGAGTTTTAGCATAAATTTAAGCATTCACAATACATTTCAAGCTAGCATGGCAAGATTATGAGGAGCAGAAAGAGTAAAGCATGCTATTTGCATGAAAGGAAAGGGATGGGATTGGAGTGTGCAAACGCAATGAAGACACGGAGATTTTTGGCGTGGTTCTGATAGGTGGTGCTATCATACGTCCATGTTGGTGGAGACTTCAACCCATGAAGGGTAAGGGATGCGCGAGTCCACTGAGGGCTCCACCCACGAAGGGTCCATGAAGAAGCAACCTTGTCTATCCCACCATGGCCATCACCCACGAAGGACTTGCCTCATTCGGGTAGATTTTCACAAAGTAGGCCATATCCTTGCCCTTAAAAACTCCTTGGTTTAACTCCACAATCTCGTTGGAGGCTCCCAAGTGACACCTAACCAATCTAGGAGACACCACTCTCCAAAGGGTAATAGATGGTGTGTTGATGATGAACGCCTTGCTCTTGTGCTTCAAATGATAGTCTCCCCAACACTCAACTCTCTCTCATAGATTTGGCTATGGTGGAAAGATTATTTGAGTGGAAAGCAACTTGGGGAAGGCTAGAGATCAAGATTCTTGTGGTTGGATTGGAATGTGTGGTACCCCGGCTCAGAGAGACCGGAACACCCCGTATTCCATCCCAGAGATCAAGTCTTCTGGAATACGGCACTGCTTGGCATAGAACAAATCAACTCTTTATTACAAATACTCAGGGATACAAGGGTTCTGATATAACCAGGAATTACATCGACACAGCGACACTACGCCTGCCAAGGTTGCTCTATGCTAGCAGCAGAACAACTCATAGCAGCGGAATAACTTCGGGGAGCGGAATAACGACGACAGATATGGACTCCACTCCGGAGGGACTCTGGCTGGAACGCTTATCCTAGCTCGCCAACAAGGGATCCACGACAAACAAGTAAGTAGACAAAGCATGACCTGCAAACTGGAATGACATGCCAGGTCAGTACATTGAATGTACTTGCAAGCTCACAACAACCAGAAGAAATCAAGACAAACAACAACATGGCATTTACATGTTAAACAAGCATGAGCATGATACAACTAGAACAACATGGCACGTACAAGATGAACATGATACCGCTAGAACATTATTAACATGGCATGAACATATTACTCAAGACATGAACACTGATGGTACTAGCATGCAACATGCTACAAATATCACTTACTCTATTCGGGTTTACCGCATAACCACCAAATATATGCCACTCTGACTTACCATCATGGTCATGATATACCTTCAATCATTATCAAGAATACCATCAGGATCTTCACAAGATCACCTTATCAATATTAAGAATGCCATCATGATCCTCACAATATCATCTCATAAATATTAAGAATACCATCGTGATCCTCACAAGATCGCCTCATCAATATTAAGAATATCATCGTGATCCTCCCGTGACCACATAAAGATCAACCAACTTCTTTCCTCATCAAACCGGGGTTGTTATTAGTCAGGTTATTATTACTGTTTACCCATAGTGTGACCTACTACGAACTTGGCCCTTATCCGCGGGCACGGCTATTGATATATTAAACACACTCTGCAGAGGTTAGTACACTGTACCCACACCACAGAACCCATGGCCTCGTACTCCCATTCGGGTGGACCAACGGTGTTCCGACAAAACTGATCTATTTCCATGACACTCTCCTGGCCACTCCAACCAACTCCCCTTTGGGCTAAGTCATGGGTGGCCCCGGTGTCATCCTGTGACATCCAGTGGCCACCGTCCTGGCAAAACAAAACAATCCTAAATGGGGACAACTTGGGTACAACAACAACAGGCACACAAGGCTTATGTCCGCCTACTTGATCAGGGTAGCGTGCGGCCATAACATTCCCTAGTTGGAGGCACCGACAAGAGGCATGACAATAAACCCAATCGGGGCCCCCATAAGGCAAGTGTGGTTGCACTGGTCAACTCAATTCGATGGCACTATGACTTAGCCAACAGAAGTTCAAGTTTGATTAAAGTCCAATTAATCTTGAATGATGCCGAATCACAATAACATGATGAAAAATGCATATGAGCATGATATCAACATGAGCATGGATGTAAAGCATAGACATTAACCATATCAACAACAATAAACCATTCTTCCTACTACATGCAAAAGATTATGGCATAGCGATGACCGTGAATAACACCATTATAGTGACAACACTACGTACGAACATAGCATGACCACTAGCATCGAAAATAAATAGCATAACAAAACGTGATAATAACATCAGCAGGTAATCATCTAACTAACAAATGCAAAGAGCATAAAGATAAGCATGGATTCACAAGCATATATAAAGAATTCACAAAAATATTAACCAACACACAATACTTAAATATTCAAGTTGAAAACTGATACGTCTCCAACATAACTACTTTTTCTGATGCTTTTCCTCTCATTTTGGACTCTAATTTGCATGATGTGAATGAAACTAACCCCGGACTGACGCTGTTCTCAGCAGAACTACCATGGTGTTTTTTCGTGTAAAAATAAAAGTTCTCGGAATGGAATGAAACTTTGCGAGGAATTTTTATACAATATATAAGAATTTCTGGAGCCAAGACCTACCGGAGAGGGGCCCCTGGGTGCGCACAACCCACTAGGGTGCTCCCCCCTCTCCTGGCGTGCCCAGGTGGGTTGTACCCACCTGGTGGCACCGCATACCTCAACCATGACACTATAAATTCCTTTTTCAGAGAAAAAATCAGGGAGAAAGAATTATCGTGATCCACAAGACGGAGCCGCCGCCAATCCCTGTTCTTCTTCGGGAGGGCGGATTTGGAGTCCGTTTGGGGTTCCGGAGAGGGGGGTCTTTGTTCTTTGTCATCACCAACCCTTCTCAATTGCCAATTCCATGATGGTCCCCACCGAGAGTGAGTAATTCCTTCGTAGGCTCGCTGGTCGGTGAGGAGTTGGATGAGATTCATCATGTAATCGAGTTAATTTTGTTAGGGCCTGATCCGTAGTATCCACTATGTTCTTAGATTGATGTTGCTATGACTTTGCTATGCTTAATGCTTGTCACTTTGGGCCCGGGTGCCATGATTTCAGATCTGAACCGTTTATGTTATCATCATTATATCCATGTTCTAGATCCAATCTTGCAAGTTATAGTCACCAACTACGTGTTATGATCTGATAACCCCGGATTGACAACAACTGGGATCACTCTCGGTGATGACCGTAGTTTGAGGAGTTCATGTATTCACTATGTGTTAACGCTTTGTTCCGGTTCTCTATTAAAAGGAGGCCTTAATATCCCTTACTTTCCGGTAAGGACCCCGTTGCCACGGGAGGGTACGACAAAAAATGTCATGCAAGTTCTTTTAATAAAGCATGTATGACTATTTACGGAATACATGCCTACATTATATCGATGAACTGGAGCTAGTGCCGTAACACCCTAGGTTATAACTGTCACATGATGAATATCATCCAACAAGTCACCGATTCAATGCCTACAAATTTTTCCATATTGTTTCTGCTAAGTTACTATTGCTATCATCACTGTTACAATTGCTACAAAATTACCGCTATCGCTGTTACTATTACTATTGCTGCTGCCACTACTATCAAACTACTTTGCTACTGATCACTTTGCTTCAGATAATTAATCTCTAGGTGTGGTTGAATTGACAACTCAGCTTCTAATACCTTCAAATATTCTTTGGCCCCCCTTGTGTCAAATCAATAAATTTGGGTTGAATACTACCCTCGAAAACTGTTGCGATCCCCTATACTTGTCGGTTATCAAGACCTTTTTCTAGTGCCGTTGTTGGGGAGCATAGCTATATTTGTTGAGTCACTTGGGATTATTATCATATTATCACTATGAAGAATCTGAAGGATGCTAAGACTAAGATATTTCCCTCAAAGATGAGAGGAGGTAAGGATCTGCCATCCAGTTCTGCTTTAGATTCACCTTATGTTATGAATAAACTTGCAACACCACCACATGCTATTAATTCTGATATGTTGCAAGTTATTGATGATGCTACTTCTACTATGAATGATGCTTATGATGATGCTAGTACCTTGCTTGATAATGATGATGCGCCACTTGGTGAATTTCTTGATAAACAAATTGCTAGAGTAATACAACATGATGTTGTTGAATCTGATGATGAGCTTGAAACTGAAACTCCTGACACACCTGCTAGAACTAGCCTTCCTAGATATGAATTGCCTAAGGTACCTGAAGGTTTTGTTATGAGTGAAGAAACAACTAGAGATATTCTTCCATGCAATGATAGAGATGATCTAGAGAAATTACTACCCAAGTATAAAGAAAAATCTCTGAATGCTAGAATGAAATGTGATCCTAAGTTTGCTACCTCACCTATCTTTGTTGATGATAAGGATTATGAATTATCTGTCGACCCAGAGTTAATTACTTTGGTTGAATCTGATACTTTCCATGGTTATGAAATTGAAACTGTTGTGGCACATATTACTAAGTTCAATGACATAGCCACCCATTTTACTCATGATGAGAAAAATCGCTACTACTTTATTCTCAAATTATTTCCTTTCTCATAAAAGGGTGATGCTAAAGTTTGGTACAATACTCTTTTTCCTGGTTGTGTGCGTAGCCCCCAGGATATGATTTACTACTTCTCTGGAAAAAAAATCCTGCTCATAAGAAACAAGTTGCCTTACAGGAAATATTTTACTTTGCTCAAACTAAAGAAGAGAGTACCCCACAAGCTTAGGGGAGGCTTTGCCAGTTACTTAATGCTTTGCCTGATCATCCTCTTAAGAAAAATGAAATACTTGATATCTTCTATAATGGACTAACCGATGCTTCTAGGGACTTCCTAGATAGTTGTGCTGGTTGTGTTTTCAAGGAACAAACTGTTGGACAAGCCGAAGAATTATTGAACAATATATTGAAAAATTATGATGATTGGACTCTTCCTGAACCACCGTCTAAACCCATTCCAAAGAAGAGGGTATATTATATCTCAGTCCTTGAGATATGCAAGAGGCAAAGAAATCTATGAAGGAAAAACGTATTAAGCTAAGGATGTTAAAATTTTACCTCCTATTGAAGAAATACATGGGCTTAATACACCACCACTACCTAAGGTGGTAGAGGTAAATTCTCTTATGAAGTTCAATGATAATGACAATCCTCACAATATGCATCCTAGTCAATGCCTTTATGAGTTTGAAAACTATATTAGAAAGCAAGATCACTTCAATGCAAATGTTATGAAACAATTGAGATACAATTCTGATATGATTGCTTGCTTGAGTGACTTGTTATTTAGGATATCAAATGATGTTAGAGGTGTGGGAAAAGATGCTTCTATGGTTCAAACTCAATTAGAACAAGTTGCTAAATCTCAAAGAGAATTGCTTGATGAAATGAATCATAATATGCATGACTTTGCTGTTAGAGTTGCAACTAGAGGAGGTAAAATGACTCAGGAACCACTCTATCATGAGGGACACCCAAAAAGAATTGAACAAGATTCACAAAGGGATAACACTAGTGCTCCTAGTCCTTCTCAAAAGAAAAAGAAAAAGAAAACCGATAGAACTTTGCACACTTCTAGTGAACCTGAAATAAAAAACCTCTTGATAATGAAAATGAAGTTTCTATCTCACATGCTGAAACCTGGTCTGGTAATGAACACTCAACCAGTGATAATGAAAAAGATAATGATGAGGTTCATGAAGACTCTCAACCAACCAATGATAAAGAACCAGATAATGATGTTGAGATAGAACCACATGTTGGTCTTGATAACCCACAACCTAAGAATAAAAGGTATGACAAAACAAACTTTGTGGCTAGGAAACACGGTAAAGAAAGAGAACTGTGGGTTCAAAAACCTATGCCTTTTCCACCCAAGTCAACTAAAAAGAATGATGGTAAAGAATTTGAGCGCTTTGGTGAAATGCTGAGGCTAGTCTTTATGCGTACTCGCTTGACTGATATCTTGAAAATGCCTCCTTATGCAAAGTACATGAAAGACATCATCACCAATAAAAGAAAAATACCGGAAGCTGAAATCTCCACTATGCTTGCTAATTATACTTTTAAAGATGCAGTGCCTAAAAAACTTGGAGAACCGGGAATACCAACTATACCTTGCTCTATCAAAAAGGATTATGTGAAAAACTACTTTATGTGATTTAGGTGCTGGTGTTAGTGTTATGCCTTTCTATTTACGTAAAAGACTTGATTTGAATAAACTCACACCTATTGAATTAGCTTTGCAAATGGCTGACAAATCAACTGCCATACCTATCTGTATCTGTGAGGATGTGCTTGTTGTTGTTGCTAATGTTACTATTTTGACTGACTTTGTATACTTGAGATGCCCGAGGACGACAACATGTCAATTATCCTTGGTAGAGCATTCTTGAATACTGTAGGGGCTATTATTGATTGCAATAAAAGCAAGGTCACTTTTCATATCAATGGTAATGACCATACGGTGCACTTTCCTTAGAAACAATTCCAAGTGAATGGTACTAATGTTATTGAAAAATCTCCGACAATCACTATTGGAAGTTTTCAAATACCTCTACCTACTGTCAAAAAGAAATATCAAATACCTATTGTTGAGGAAATGCAAATCCCCGTTGAGGTAACCTAGTGATTTATGGAAGTTCTTCGGTCTCATGCTAATCAAAAGTGGTTGTTAATAAGACCTGATCAACCTTATTAATGAATCATTTTTGAATGGTATGAAGTTGATGAATTTAGTAAGAACTACCTTCTGTCCCTACTTTTTATCCTCTGTTTTTATTAGTTAAATAAAATAATGCCATGTTTTGTCTGTTTTTTGAATTTCTCGTGCAATAAAAAATTGACCCAAAAATAAAAGTTCTTAGAATGCCCTAAAAATTTTACACGGTTTTTTCTGAATATTTGAGAATTTTTGGTGCAATAAACATCAGATTGAGGTGCACCAGGTGGGCACAACCCACCTGGGCGCACCAGCACCCCTAGGCGCGCCCTGGTGGATTGTGGTCCCCACGTGGGCCCCTCACTTATCTCTTTAGTCCACATCATCGCTTACCTCCAAAAAAGGATCTCTTTGCTCGAAGCTCCATTTCTGAAACTGTTTCAGGGGATTGTTGCTTGGTATGTGACTCCACCATTTGTCCAATTAGTTTTTGTTTTAGTGGCTTATACTTTGAATAATTAGCTACTCTTGGTACTGCTGTAGATGTGCTTGCATGTTGAATTCTTAGTGTTCTAAGTAGTTTGAATGCTTGCTATGGCTTCTATGTGTCCCTATGAGTAGTTGCTATCAATTTTGTGAAGTTTTGTTGAGAAAATTTTATGGACTAAAAATTTAGATTTTTGTTCATAGGAAAAATTGTACGGGGACATGAATACCTTCAGGAAGTTTGGCTCTAAGAAGAACTCCAAGGGTGTTATTAGGGAGTCTTCTTACAGTGATCTCCACCCTCGGAGGTTGGCGGAGGTACGACCATGAGAATGGCCGCACACCTCGTTCCTGCAAGAGGCTGGAATTCTTGAGGAGTTCACGCAATATATTGCCAATGCGGGCCTCACCGACTTCATCGCAGATGAGGTGACCAGCACCAAATCCTCAGAAACATCTTTTTTAAGAGCTTTACTTCGTTGCCTAGAATTAATCCTCCTGAAGTGAGCTTTGATTTATATGCTGAAAACCATCAGATACCACTTATTGAATTTTGTGACATATGCATGATCCCTTCTGATGGGAGTTTTGCTGAGCCTAGACTGGTTGGGTTTGAGGTATTTTATCACACTTTGGTAGTTGGAGATGAGAGAGGGGTGTCGGTGTCAAAACTGGTGGATCTCGGGTAGGGGGTCCCGAATTGTGCGTTTAAGGTCGATGGTAGCAGGACACAGGGGACACGATGTTTACCCAGGTTCGGGCCCTCTCTATGGAGGTAATACCCTACGTCTTGCTTGATTGATATTGATGAATATGAGTATTACAAGAGTTGATCTACCTCGAGATCATAATGGCTAAACCCTAGAGGTCTAGCTTGTATGGCTATGATCATGAATCTCCCCTATCCGAACTAAGTCCTACGGTTTATATAGACACCGGAAGAATCTAGGGTTACACAAGGTCGGTTACAAAGAAGGGAATCTACATATCTGGTCGCCAAGCTTGCCTTCCACACCAAGGAGAGTCCCATCCGGACATGGGTGCAGTCATCGGTCTTTGTATCTTCATAGCCCATCAGTCCGGCCCATGGCTAACAGGCCGGACGCCCGAGGACCCCTTAGTCCAGGACTCCCTCAGTAGCCCCTGAACCTGGCTTCAATGACAAAGTATCCAGTGCATAGATCTGTCTTCGGCATTGCAAGGCGGGTTCCTCCTTCCGAACTCCAAAATAGTCTTCGGATGAAACAAATGTATCCGGATCTGCAACACATAGCCGTAAAGAGTATAGTATTCCATGAATCCAATCTGCTGACAACATTAGTAATGTGACGTCATGCTTATCGGTCATTATTTTGAACTGTTTCCTGTCCCGCCGTTCCACATTTCGAGGCATGGTTTTCATTGACACGTCTTGTCAAAACGGAGATCGCGTCCCCTAATTGTGGGATTTTCATCAATATGAGCGTGCGTAACCCAACCGTCCCGCAGGAAAGATTCCTGAGGAATAGGCAGGTCTTAGGCTTAGGAGGAGGCGTTTAATGCTCGTGGCCTTTATAAAGGAACCAAGGGTCATCCTTTTATGCCAAACCTCTCCTCAGCCTTCCCAACCTCGAGCTCTAGCACCCAAGGTTCGACTTCATTGTTTCAAGCCCCCCATCATGTCCGGACCCAGCTCTCAAGGCCGATGGGTGGCTTCCTCCGTTATAGAGGAGGATATCACAAAGCTTCGGGCCGCCAGATATTTGACCGCGGAGGTCCACCACAGGCTTCCTGCTCAAGGATAGGTTATTCCGACCCCCAGATCTGGCGGGAGGGTCGTATTCATCTCCCACTTCCCCCGGGGGCTAGGGTTCGCACTTCACCCCTTCGTCCGGGGGCTAATGTTTTATACAGACTAGATTTTCATGACCTAGCCCCGGACTCTATCCTCCATGTCTCGGCGTTTATCATTACATGCGAGGCCTTCCTCCGAATCCCCCACACTTCGGCTTATGGCTCAATACCTTCAGTGTAAAGCCGAACATAGTCGACGGGGAACATGTGGAGTACGGCGGTGCTATGAGCAGCCAACTCACCAGCACTCCTTGGCCAAAAGGTTCTTTTACCGAAACTTCCAATCACTGGCAGTGGGAGTGGTTTTACGTTACGGAGCTCTGCAGCACCAAGTGGGTAGTTGCACCCACATTCCGACCTAGCCCACCATTACAGCTTGCATCATGGGTCAACAAGGGGCTGGACTGGGATCAGTTGATGAAGTGCAGACTTTACAGAGCCGCATCCGAACCCTCCTCGAGAGATACATCGATCTTGTCAACGTGATCCAAGTGATGTTAGTTCGCCGAATCCTGCCATGCCAGCGCAGGTCTCGCCGCATGTGGGAGCTTAATCCGGAAGGACCACGAACCCTCCAATACTTCTTCGGCACCACACATGAAGGGATGTGGAAGTTATTTTTCAGGAAGCGGAGACATTGGCCGGACACTACCGAGGACGCTGTCCTTAACTACAACCGTCCTAATACCCCGATAAGCACTTGGCTCCTGAACACTTTGTAATTATGCATATGGTAATATGGTACTGCGCAAGCTATCTTCTTCCAGGGCTGGATAAAGAAGGCAGAACTAATTATGTGTTTGGCCCCTCTGCTCGAGGACCCAGCGAATCCTGTTCTCTCAAGGATGCTGGCCCTTGCACCATACCAGATGCCTGTGAAGGAGGGCGAGGCGGACAGTGAGAGGACCAAAGATGGCCCCTATTCCAAGGGTACATCAGACTTTGTGTCCGGAGGAATCAAAATCCCCTCATCCGAAGACAAAAATAAAGGGGGGGCCACTGTCTCCTTCCATCCTAGGAAGAAAAGGGCCGCTTCCGAAGATTGGGAGAAGCAGGCTCCTAAGCGAGGCAAGATGACTCGGGTGGGTGGATCGGGCTTGGAGGACATCAAAGTGTGGTCTCATGATGAGGACAAGCCTTAGGACAAATTGTAAGTGAACAAGGTTGTTTTAAACATGTCCCGTTCTTTCCTTATAATGCTTGGGATACATATTTTTTGCAGTTTAGCACGCGGTCTTCCTCAACAATCCTCTTCCTCGGGGGACCTTCTCCCAAAGATGATGGAAAGCAAGACGCCCCCACTGGCCTCTCTGTCCAATAGGGCGGACGACTTCGAGGTGTCATCGCGGAGGGTCTTCCCTGACCAACAAGTGGTGCAAAGGATGATGAAGAAATTACCCGAAGGTGATACTTCGGTGGCCCAGGGTCCGGGGAACAACAATGAGGGCCTCGAACAATCCGGTATATAGCTGGATATGAATGAGCGGATCCCTTCAAAGGGTGGCCGTACTCCTACGGCAGCCTCCGGAGACCCTGAGGCGCCAGATATCTTGACGAACATGCTGCGGCAGGCGTCCGTCTCAGAGGAACATCGTACCTTGATGGGCACGCTGGTTGAAAAGGTCCTGTCCGCGAAGACCGGATTGGATGAGGCCTTTGCGAGCCTACTAAGAGGCTTCGAGGTTTGTATTGTAATATGTGCAATTGTGTTCTATTCGCAAAATACACCTGTGTATAGATAGTAGCCTTGAGACTCGGGTTGGCTTCCCATGGGAGGCGAACGGAGGATCAAGATGAAATATTCAAGGACTAATCTGATTAACTTGAACACATGCTACTTCCCCCTGGCTACTTCTCGGACTATGGATATTGCCGAGCTGAAACGGAAGCTTGATGTGGCCGGGGATGATATTGCGTTAATCAATATGCGTCTTGACGAATCGCAAGGTATGTATTCGGGGCAGTCCCTTCACATACATTGTTGTGATATAAGCATGATGCTGAAAGTTATATACTGTAATATGCATGGCTACAGATGGTCCTGCCGCCGTTGAAATTCTTCGTGCAGAGCTGGCTCGGACCAAGGAGCAGGCCTGGTGTAGTAATGCGGCTGCCGAAAAGGCACCAGCTGAGTTAAAAGCCGAACGAGCTGCTCGGCGTCAAGACGAGGAGAAGATATCCACGATGGCGTTCGAACTAAAAAATGCTGCTAGCCGCTATGAACTCCTTAAGGAGGATAATGAAGCCAAAACGGCTCAACTTGACAAGGCCTTATGAGAGGCGAGAGAAGCGTGGTCTGAATCTAGAGCATCCCATGAGGAGATCCGGTAAGCTGGGGAGATTGCGGCTGGTAAGCCCTTTTTGCTACAGACTAAGTTCGGCAATCCAAACTATGCTCAGCTTAACCAATTGTGGAGTTCTCCGGACGAGTTTTTAGACTTGCCGAAGAGTTCTTCCGATGCGGTGCAATTTTACCAGGCGCGAGAGGGGTGCGCAACAGAGAAGCTTTTCTGGTCACAATTCGGCGCGTCAAAGCGCCCCCTGTTGCTGAATGAGCAGATGTCCTAGTGGGCCGAGCTTCATAGGATATCCGGCGCTGCCATGAAGAACATCATAATACGGTTATGGCCAACTGAGCCTGTTCCGAATAGTTACTTCGGCTTGGTACAATGGCTTGTTGACATGGTGCCGCGTATCGACGCTGGGAAGCGATCAGTGTGCATCGAGGGTGCACGGATGGCCTTTGCCTGAGTCAAGACATTCTGGGGGAAGATGAAGGCCACTAATGTTGTGGTTAAGAATCCACCCAAGGGTAAGGACCGCCACGAACCGGAGCATTTTGAAGACGTCCTAGTGGACGCCCGCATGATAGAGGGTCAATGCTAGAAAGACATAATGTTCGAGTGAGGTGTATGAGAATTGTACGAGACAATTTTATAGTTAATCTGTTTTTATGTTGCTCGAAACTTTGTGTTCCTCCTGTGCGGCCGTTTTAATATAATCTGAAAGTTTTCCAGTCGTCAGCTTCAGCCCCCTCGTAGGAAGTATGGGGGTGTTCAGAAAATCATTTGATCACTCTTGACCCAACGTCTTGGTCCGTGAAGGAGGTGTCAAAGCGGCGAACCAGGCAACTAGACTATACGGTGTTAACACTTTCACTTAGCCCTAGAAATTTTAGGGTGGGTCTACGACATAGCCCCTGGTATGTATGCAGCCTATTCATACGATGCGTTTACATATTTGACCGGAAAGAGGTCCTTCGTGTGACACGGAGGAATCGCTAGAGATTCCGATAAGTCATCGAGTTGTTGACCAGCTCTCGCCACATCATGACAGTCAGTTTTTGGCTTTCTCTACTGAGGTGCTGAGCTAGGTGAACCGGAAGCACAATCGTAGTAGTTCTCCCTTTACTACCCTAGCCGATAGAGCGGAACGTAGGATAGCAAGCACAGGAGCCGGGCAACCCAACTATTGACCCAAGACATGATTCGGAGCTGAAGCATATAAGGCCAAACTCACGACACCGAAGTATGCTGTAAAAGTTGTTCGGGCTTTGTTGGCAACTCATTTGTTCTCGTATCGAGCCCCTAGCAAGTTAAGCCCGGGGGTATATCTATGAAACAACCATAGAGGACGTATTCATTTGCGTAAAGACACATATGATTAATTAGGATAATGTGAACTAGGGCCTGAGCGATATGCCAAAGATTATTTGATATGCTCTCGGACGAAGGCAGAGGAAAAAGGCATGTTACAGGCTCGAAAAAGAGTGCGGTCTACAAAAAGTTATTTTGGACCTCCTGTCGCACGTCTGCGCCGCCTGTCCTCAATGAGGGGATCCTTGAAGGAAGTAGCCCCGTAGGTGAGTGTACGGATCCGAACTCCGATGGAGTCGGTCTTAGATGTTTCTCCTTTGCGCCACCTGTGTTTAAGAGATAATGAAGAAAGAAAAAGGAAAGTAAATAAAAATATTACCAGAGTGCTTGCAGACTTGTCCGTATTATGCTTCCGCCAATGCCCATGGCATCTTAAGTGTGTAATTATGTATGCGTGGTATAGTTTTAACGGGTATATGAGATGGGCAACGGAATATGAACTATTATTTCTGCTCCAGATTTGATCGTTCTTCGTGGGGAAATTGCTTCTGACCCCCGGCATTTGGCTGCTGAACCACTCCGTCATCCCTATTGCCTGGCGGGCCCCTTCCCTTGTGTTCGGCGTTGAGCTTGCCGGCCTGCTTGAGGACCCAACAACTTCTGTTGGTATGATTAGTTGGTTTATTGGGGTGGCCGTGAATCTGGCAGGGTCGGTCCAGTATCCTGTCTAGGTTGGATGGTCCGTCTCTGTTTGCCTTGAATGGCTTTTTCCGTTGACCGGGCTTGGGATTGCTAAATCCGGCGTTGACCGCAGTGTTGCGTGATCTTTCATTATCATTGCAACTGTCGTGTTTGCTTCGTCGTGGTTTCCCATTGCCATCTCGGATTTCGCAAGTGCCCGAGTCGTTGGCGCTATTGCTTCTGCGAGTGAGTCAGATGTCTTCTCCCGCGCAAAAGCAGGTCATTAGAGCGGTAAGGGCTGTCATGGATCTAGGTCCTTCTTGATCGAGGTGGCGTGCAAGCCATTCATCCCAGATGCTGTGTTTAAAGGCCGCAAGGGCTTCCACGTCTGGACAGTCGATGATTTGGTGCTTTTTAACTAAGAACCTAGTCCAGAGCTTCCTGGCTGACTCTCCGGGCTGCTGGACAATGTGACTTAAGGCATCGGCGTCCGGTGGCCGGACATATGTTCCTTGGAAGTTGTCGCGAAAGGGGTCCTCCAAATCTTCCAAGCTGCCAATAGAATTTTCTGGAAGACTGTTTAACCAGTACCGAGCTGGTCCTTTGAGTTTTAGTGGTAGGTATTTGATGGCATGAAGGTCGTATCTGCGGGCCATGTGGATATGGAGGAGGAAGTCCTTGATCCATACCGTGGGACCCGTTGTTCCATCGTATGATTCGATATTTATAGGTTTGAATCCGTCTGGGAATTCATGCTCCATTACTTCGTCTATGAAGCAAAGAGGGTGTGCGGTGCCTCTATGTTGGGCCACACTGCAATGTACCTCCGATGGAGTCCATTTGCGGTTTTCAGCCCGGGCGTCGCTAGGCTTGTCACGTCCGAGTAGGTGGTCGTCGCCGCGTGTCGAGGTATGTCCTCATGATTCGTAGATCGCTCTTGAGTGTCCTGCTCTACTACCCAAGTCCTATTGAAGGTCGTATGCGCAACCCTGAGCTGTTTTGTTCTTGCCTTTACGGCGAGGTGTGGCGGTCTGGTGTTCGGCTTGAGTTGCCTCTTTACCCAAACCAAGTTGTGGTCGACCTGCCACCTTGTGCGATGATGGCACGAGCTTGAGCGCCTTGTCGTCGCCCTGGGGTAGCAATCTACACTTCGGGTAGCTTTTGATTGGGCCCCTAAGGCCGTATTCTTCGGTGGCTAGGACTTCGGTCCATCTATCATTGAGCAGATCTTGGTCAGCTTGAAGCTGATGATGCTTCTTTTTCAGGCTCATTACGGTGGCTATTAGTTGGTGATTGAAGCGCTCCTGCTCAAGAGGTTCCTCAGGCACGATGAAATCCTCGGTGTCGAGGCTCACCTCATCCTCAGTGAGCGGAAGGTAATTGTCGTCCTCCGAATATTCGTATGTGGCCTGTTTACCAGGGCTAACCTTCCCATCTTCCCGTTCATCTTGTTCATTAGCTGTATCAACAGGGTCTTCGTTGTCTTCGGCATCGGCGTCCATATCATCAATGTTCTTGGAGTCGTAATCAAGTGTATCAGTCGAATCCTCGTCCGTGGCTATGAAGTGGGTGGTGGGTGGGAAGAAAAATTCTCCATCGTCAGCCCCTGGTTCGAGCCGGATATAGTTCGGCTGTGAGTCCTCCACCAAGGACAGGTTCTTTAAGGAATTCAGCACATCTCCCAAGGGCTAATGCTGGAAGATGTCTGCGGCGCTGAATTAGAAGATCGATAAATGATCAAGCTCTGCATCCGCGGGCTCATGTGGTTCGGAACTTACGGCCGGAGATGAGTCTGGAGTTCCGGTGACCAAGATCTCGTGAGAGGTTAAGTCTATGTGCGGCTCAAACACCGTAGAATCTGTGGCCTCCGTTGTGGGGTTGATCCTCCCGTCCTCGCATGGCGCAGTCTGCTCCGGCTCTAAGGCCAGAGCGGTTATAGGAGTGATCTCCTAGATGCGGTCTGATGACAGATTTAGGTCATGATCATCGGGGTGACCGGGGGTGGCAGCCGCAGTCTCGAATCCGGCGAAGATCAAGTCTCCACGGATGTCTACAACGTAGTTCAAGCTCCCAACTCTGACCTGATGGCCAGGGGCGTAGCTATTGATATGCTCTAGGTGGCCACATGAGTTGGCCCGCAGTGCGAAGCCGCCGTATACGAAGATCTGTCCGGGTAGGAAAGTTTCTCCTTGGACAGCGTCACTATCAACGATTGAAGGGGCCATCAAATCTTTTGGCGACAGCATGGTGGAACTCTCAATGAAAGCACCAATGTCGGTGTCAAAACCGGCGGAACTCGGGTAGGTGGTCCCGAACTGTGCGTCTAAGGTCGATGGTAGCAGGAGACAGGGGACACGATGTTTACCCAGGTTTGGTCCCTCCCAATGGAGGTAATACCCTATGTCCTGCTTGATTGATATTGATGAATATGAGTATTACAATAGTTCATCTACCTCGAGATTGTAATGGCTAAACCCTAGAGGTCTACCTTGTATGGCTATGATCACAAATCTCCCCTATCCGAACTAAGTCCTCCGGTTTATATAGACACCAGAAGGATCTAGGGTTACACAAGGTTTGTTACAAAGAACGGAATCTACATATCTGGTCACCAAGCTTGCCTTCCACGCCAAGTAGACTCTCATCCGAACACGGGTGCAGTCATCGGTCTTCGTATCTTCATAGCCCATCAATCCGGCCCATGGGTAATAGGCCGGACGCCCGAGGACCCCTTACTCCAGGACTCCCTCAAGGAGTGTCAGCCACTACGACGGTTAGCTTACACTTCCCAGTTGTCCATTTTTTTGCTTTATTGTTTGCTAAGTGCCTGCTTGCTAGAAAGAAAGTAGGTGCGCTCAGCGCATCAGACTTGTTGTTTTACGCCGAGCACTAGAGGGTGATGAAGGAAATATGCCCTAGAGGCAATAATAAAGTTATTATTTATTTCCTTATATCATGATAAATATTATTCATGCTAGAATTGTATTAACCGGAAACGTAATACTTGTGTGAATACATAGACAAACAAAGTGTCACTAGTATGCCTCTACTTGACTAGCTCGTTAATCGAAGATGGTTATGTTTCCTAACCATAGACATCAGTTGTCATTTGATTAACGGGATCACATCATTAGGAGAATGATGTGATTGACATGACCCATTCCATTAGCTTAGCACCTGATTGTTTAGTATGTTGCTATTGCTTTCTTCATGACTTATACATGTTCCTATGACTATGAGATTATGCAACTCCCGTTTACCGGAGGAACACTTTGTGTGCTACCAAACGTCACAATGTAACAGGGTGATTATAAAGGTGCTCTACAGGTGTCTCCAAAGGTACATGTTGGGTTGGCGTATTTCGAGATTAGGATTTGTCGCTCCGATTGTCGGAGAGGTATCTCTGGGCCCTCTCGGTAATACACATCACTTAAGCCTTGCAAGCAATGCAACTAATAAGTTAGTTGCAAGATGATGTATTACGGAACGAGTAAAGAGACCTGCCGGTAACGAGATTGAACTAGGTATTGAGATATCGATGATCGAATCTTGGGCAAGTAACATACCGATGACAAAGGGAACAACATATGTTGTTATGCGGTCTGACCGATAAAGATCTTCGTAGAATATGTAGGAGCCAATATGAGCATCCAGGTTTCGCTATTGGTTATTGACCGGAGACGTGTCTCGGTCATGTCTACATTGTTCTCGAACCCGTAGGGTCCGCACGCTTAACGTTACGATGACAGTTTCATTATGCTTTTATATATTTTGATGTACCGAAGGTTGTTCGGAGTCTCGGATGTGATCACGGACTTGACAAGGAGTCTCGAAATGGTCAAGGCATAAAGATCGATATATTGGACGACTATATTTGGACACCGGAAAGGTTCCGGGTAAGATTGGGACAATACCGGATCACCGAGAGGTTATCGGAACCCCCCAGGAGGTATATGGGCCTTATTGGGCCTTAGTGGAAAGGAGGGGAAAGGAGCAAGGGAGGGGCGCCCCCCCCCAAGCCCAATCTGAATTGGGAGGGGGGTGGGCCGCCCTTTCCTTCCTCCCTCCTTCCTCTTCCTTCCCTCTCCTATTCCTAATAGGAAAAAGGGGAGTCCTACTCCCGGTGAGAGTTGGACTCCCCCCCTTGGGTGCGCCACCCTCCTTGGCCGGCCCCCTCCTCCAATCCTTTATATACGGGGGCAGGGAGCACCCCAGAGAGAACAATTGATCATTGATCTCTTAGCCGTGTGCGGTGCCCCCCTCCACCATAATCCTCGATAATATTGTAGCGGTGCTTAGGCGAAGCCCTGCGACGGTAGAACATCAAGATCGTCACCACGCCGTCGTGCTGACGGAACTCATCCCCGACACTATGCTGGATCGGAGTCCGGGGATCGTCATCGAGCTGAACGTGTGCAAAAACTCGAAGGTGCCGTAGTTTCGGTGCTTGATCGGTCGGGCCGTGAAGACGTACGACTACATCAACCGCGTTGTTATAACGCTTCCGCTTCCAGTCTACGAGGGTACGTAGACAACACTCTCCCCTCTCGTTGTTGTGCATCACCATGATCTTGCGTGTGTGTAGGAATATTTTTTAAATTACTACGTTACCCAACAGTGGCATCCGAGCCTAGGTTTTATGTGTTGATGTTATATGCACAAGTAGAACACAAGTGAGTTGTGGGCGATATAAGTCATACTGCTTACCAGCATGTCATACTTTGGTTCGGCGGTATTGTTGGATGAAGCGGCCCGGACCGACATTACGCATACGCTTACGCGAGACTGGTTCTACCGACGTGCTTTGCACACAGGTGGCTGGCGGGTGTCAGTTTCTCCAACTTTAGATGAACCGAGTGTGGCTACGCCCGGTCCTTGCGAAGGTTAAAACAGCACCAACTTGACAAACTATCATTGTGGTTTTGATGCGTAGGTAAGAACGGTTCTTGTAAGCCCATAGCAGCCACGTAAAACTTGCAACAACAAAGTAGAGGACGTCAAATTTGTTTTTGCAGGGCATGTTGTGATGTGATATGGTCAAGGCATGATGCTAAATTTTATTGTATGAGATGATCATGTTTTGTAACCAAGTTATCGGCAACTGGCAGGAGCCATATGGTTGTCGCTTTATTGTATGCAATGCAATCGCCCTGTAATGCTTTACTTTATCACTAAGCGGTAGCGATAGTCGTAGAAGCATAAGATTGGCGATACGACAACGATGCTACGATGGAGATCAAGGTGTCGCGCCGGTGACGATGGTGATCATGACGATGCTTCGGAGATGGAGATCACAAGCACAAGATGATGATGGCCATATCATATCACTTATATTGATTGCATGTGATGTTTATCTTTTATGCATCTTATCTTTCTTTGATTGACGGTAGCATTATAAGATGATCTCTCACTAAATTTCAAGATAAAAGTGTTCTCCCTGAGTATGCACCGTTGCCAAAGTTCGTCGTGCCCAGACACCACGTGATGATCGGGTGTGATAAGCTCTACGTCCATCTACAACGGGTGCAAGCCAGTTTTGCACACGCAGAATACGCAGGTTAAACTTGACGAGCCTAGCATATGCAGATATGGCCTCGGAACACTGAGACCGAAAGGTCGAGTGTGAATCATATAGTAGATATGATCAACATAGTGATGTTCACCATTGAAAACTACTCCATTTCACGTGATGGTCGGTTATGGTTTAGTTGATTTGGATTCACATGATCACTTAGAAGATTAGAGGGATGTCTTTCTAAGTGGGAGTTCTTAAGTAATATGATTAATTGAACTTAAATTTATCATGAACTTAGTACCTGATAGTATCTTGCTTGTTTATGTTTGATTGTAGATAGATGGCCCGTGCCGTTGTTCCGTTGAATTTTAATGCGTTCCTTGAGAAAGCAAAGTTGAAAGATGATGGTAGCAATTATATGGACTGGGTCCGTAACTTGAGGATTATCCTCATTGCTGCACAGAAGAATTACATCCTGGAAGCACCGCTGGGTGCCAGGCCTGCTGCTGATGCAACTGACAACGTTAAGAACGTCTGGAAGAGCAAAGCTGATGACTACTCGATAGTTCAATGTGCCATGCTTTACGGCTTAGAACCGGGTCTTCAACGACGTTTTGAACGTCATGGAGCATATGAGATGTTCCAGGAGTTGAAGCTAATATTTCAAGCAAATGCCCAGATTGAGAGATATGAAGTCTCCAATAAGTTCTATAGCTGCAAGATGGAGGAGAATAGTTCTGTCGGTGAGCATATACTCAAAATGTCTGGGTATAATAATCACTTGATTCAACTGGGAGTTAATCTTCCGGATGATTGCGTCATTGACAGAATTCTCCAATCACTTCCACCTAGCTACAAGAGCTTCGTGATAACTATAATATGCAAGGGATGGATAAAACAATTCCCGAGCTCTTCACAATGCTAAAAGCTGCGGAGGTAGAAATCAAGAAGGAGCATCAAGTGTTGATGGTCAACAAGACCACTAGTTTCAAGAAAAAGGGCAAGGGGAAGAAGAAGGGGAACTTCAAGAAGAACAACAAGCAAGTTGCTACTCAGGAGAAGAAACCCAAGTCTGGACCTAAGCCTGAAACTAAGTGCTTCTACTGCAAGCAGACTGGTCACTGGAAGCGGAACTGCCCCAAGTATTTGGCGGATAAGAAGGATGGCAAGGTGAACAAAGGTATATGTGATATACATGTTATTGATGTGTACCTTACTAGAGCTCGCAGTAGCACCTAGGTATTTGATATTGGTTATGTTGCTAATATTTGCAACTCGAAACAGGGACTACGGATTAAGCAAACAGTGGCAAAGGACGAGGTGACGATGCGCATGGGAAATGGTTCCAAAGTTGATGTGATCGCGGTCGGCACGCTACCTCTACCATCGGGATTAGTATTAGACCTAAATAATTGTTATTTGGTGCCAGCGTTGAGCATGAACATTATATCTGGATCTTGTTTGATGCGAGACGGTTATTCATTTAAATCAGACAATAATGGTTGTTCTATTAATATGAGTAATATCTTTTATGGTCATGCAACCTTGAAGAGTGGTTTATTTTTGATGAATCTCGATAGTAGTGATACACATATTCATAATGTTGAAGCCAAAAGATGCAGAGTTGATAATGATAGTGCAACTTATTTGTGGCACTGCCGTTTAGGTCATATCAGTGTAAAGCGCATGAAGAAACTCCATACTGATGGACTTTTGGAACCACTTGATTATGAATCACTTGGTACTTGCGAACCGTGCCTCATGGGCAAGATGACTAAAACGCCGTTCTCCGGTACTATGGAGAGAGCAACAGATTTGTTGGAAATCATACATACAGATGTATGTGGTCCAATGAATGTTGAAGCTCGTGGCGGATATCGTTATTTTCTCACCTTCATAGATGATTTAAGCAGATATGGGTATATCTACTTAATGAAACATAAGTCTGAAACATTTCAAAAGTTCAAAGAATTTCAGAGTGAAGTTGAAAATCATCGTAACAAGAAAATAAAGTTTCTACGATCTGATCGTGGAGGAGAATATTTGAGTTACGAGTTTGGTTAACATTTGAAACAATGCGGAATAGTTTCGCAACTCACGCCACCCGGAACACCACAGCGTAATGGTGTGTCTGAACGTCGTAATCATACTTTACTTGATATGGTGCGATCTATGCTGTCTCTTACAGATTTACCGCTATCGTTTTGGGGTTATGCTTTAGAGACGGCCACATTCACGCTAAATAGGGCACCATCAAAATCCGTTGAGACGACGCCTTATGAACTATGGTTTGGCAAGAAACCAAAGTTGTCATTTCTGAAAGTTTGGGGCTACGATGCTTATGTGAAAAAGCTTCAACCTGATAAGCTCGAACCCAACTCGGAGAAATGTGTCTTCATAGGATACCCAAAGGAGACTGTTGGGTACACCTTCTATCACAGATCCGAAGGCAAGACATTTGTTGCTAAGAATGGATCCTTTCTAGAGAAGGAGTTTCTCTCGAAAGAAGTGAGTGGGAGGAAAGTAGAACTTGATGAGGTAACTGTACCTGCTCCCTTATTGGAAAGTAGTACATCACAGAAACCGGTTTCTGTGACACCTACACCAATTAGTGAGGAAGCTAATGATGATGATCATGAAAGTTCAGAACAAGTTACTACTGAACCTCGTAGATCAACCAGAGTAAGATCCACACCGGAGTGGTACGGTAATCCTGTTCTGGAAGTCATGCTACTAGATCATGATGAACCTACAAACTATGAAGAAGCAATGGTGAGCCCAGATTCCGCAAAATGGCTTGAAGTAATGAAATCTGAGATGGGATCCATGTATGAGAACAAAATGTGGACTTTGGTTGACTTGCCCAATGATCGGCAAGCAATTGAAAATAAATGGATCTTCAAGAAGAAGACTGATGCTGATGGTAATGTTACTGTCTACAAAGCTCGACTTGTCGCAAAAGGTTTTCGACAAGTTCAAGGAATTGACTACGATGAGACCTTCTCACCCGTAGCGATGCTTAAGTCTGTCCGAATCATGTTAGCAATTGCCGCATTTTATTATTATGAAATTTGGCAGATGGATGTCAAAACTGCATTCCTGAATGGATTTCTGGAAGAAGAGTTGTATATGATGCAGCCGGAAGGTTTTGTCGATCCAAAAGGAGCTAACAAAGTGTGCAAGCTCCAGCGATCCATTTGTGGACTGGTGCAAGCATCTCGGAGTTGGAATAAACGCTTTGATAGTGTGATCAAAGCATTTGGTTTTGTACATACTTTTGGAGAAGCCTGTATTTACAAGAAAGTGAGTGGGAGCTCTGTAGTATTTCTGATATTATATGTGGATGACATATTGCTAATCGGAAATGATATAGAATTTCTGGATAGCATAAAGGGATACTTGAATAAGAGTTTTTCAATGAAAGACCTCGGTGAAGCTGCTTACATATTGGGCATTAAGATCTATAGAGATAGATCAAGACGCTTAATTGGACTTTCACAAAGCACATACCTTGACAAAGTTTTGAAGAAGTTCAAAATGGATCAAGCAAAGAAAGGATTCTTGCTTGTGTTACAAGGTGTGAAGTTGAGTAAGACTCAATGCCCGACCACTGCAGAAGATAGAGAGAAAATGAAAGATGTTCCCTATGCTTCAGCCATAGGCTCTATCATGTATGCAATGCTGTGTACCAGACTTGATGTGTGCCTTGCTATAAGTCTAGCAGGGAGGTACCAAAGTAATCCAGGAGTGGATCACTAGACAGCGGTCAAGAACATCCTGAAATACCTGAAAAGGACTAAGGATATGTTTCTTGTATATGGAGGTGACAAAGAGCTCATCATAAATGGTTACGTTGATGCAAGCTTTGACACTAATCCGGACGATTCTAAATCGCAAACCGGATACGTATTTACATTAAACGGTGGAGATGTCAGTTGGTGCAGTTCTAAACAAAGTGTCGTGGTAGGATCTACATGTGAAGCGGAGTACATAGCTGCTTCGGAAGCAGCAAACGAAGGAGTCTGGATGAAGGAGTTCATATCCGATCTAGGTGTCATACCTAGTGCATCGGGTCCAATGAAAATCTTTTGTGATAATACTGGTGCAATTGCCTTGGCAAAGGAATCCAGATTTCACAAGAGAACCAAGCACATCAAGAAACGCTTCAATTCCATCCGGGATCTAGTCCAGGTGGGAGACATAGAGATTTGCAAGATACATACAGATCTGAATGTAGCAGACCCATTGACTAAGCCTCTTCCACGAGCAAACATGATCAACACCAAGGCTCCATGGGTGTTAGAATCATTACTGTGTAATCTAGATTATTGGCTCTAGTGCAAGTGGGAAACTGAAGGAAATATGCCCTAGAGGCAATAATAAAGTTATTATTTATTTCCTCATATCATGATAAATATTATTCATGCTAGAATTGTATTAACCGGAAACGTAATACTTGTGTGAATACATAGATAAACAAAGTGTCACTAGTATGCCTCTACTTGACTAGCTCATTAATAGAAGATGGTTATGTTTCCTAACCATAGACATGAGTTGTCATTTGATTAACGGGATCACATCATTAGGAGAATGATGTGATTGACATGACCCATTCCATTAGCTTAGCAACCGATCATTTAGTATGTTGCTATTGCTTTCTTCGTGACTTATACATGTTCCTATGACTATGAGATTATGCAACTCCCGTTTACCGGAGGAACACTTTGTGTGCTACCAAACGTCACAACGTAACTGGGTGATTATAAAGGTGCTCTACAGGTGTCTCCAAAGGTACATGTTGGGTTGGCGTATTTCGAGATTAGGATTTGTCGCTCCGATTGTCGGAGAGGTATCTCTGGGCCCTCTCGGTAATACACATCACTTAAGCCTTGCAAGCAATGCAACTAATAAGTTAGTTGCAAGATGATGTATTACGGAACGAGTAAAGAGACTTGTCGGTAACAAGATTGAACTAGGTATTGAGATACCGACGATCGAATCTCGGGCAAGTAACATACCGATGACAAAGAGAACAATGTATGTTGTTATGCGGTCTGACCGATAAAGATCTTCGTAGAATATGTAGGAGCCAATATGAGCATCCAGGTTCCTCTATTGGTTATTGACCGGAGACGTGTCTCGGTCATGTCTACATTGTTCTCGAACCCGTAGGGTCCGCATGCTTAACGTTACGATGATAGTTTCATTATGAGTTTATATATTTTGATGTACCTAAGGTTGTTCGGTGTCCCGGATGTGATCATGGACTTGACGAGGAGTCTCGAAATGGTCGAGACATAAAGATCGATATATTGGACGGCTATATTTGGACACTGGAAAGGTTCCGGGTAAGATTGGGACAATACCGGATCACCGGGAGGTTATCGAATCCCCCCGGGAGGTATATGGGCCTTATTGGGCCTTAGTGGAAAGGAGCAAGGGAGGGGCGCCCCCCAAGCCCAATCCGAATTTGGAGGGGGGCCGCCCCCCCCCCTTTCCTTCCTCCCTCCTTCATCTTCCTTCCCTCTCCTATTCCTAATAGGAAAAAAGGGGAGTCCTACTCCCGGTGGGAGTTGGACTCCCCCCCTTGGGCGCGCCACCCTCCTTGGCCAGCCCCCTTCTCCACTCCTTTATATACGGGGGCAGGGGGGCACCCCAGAGAGAACAATTGATCATTGATCTCTTAGCCGTGTGCGGTGCCCCCCTCCACCATAATCATCGATAATATTATAGCGGTGCTTAGGCGAAGCCCTGCGATGGTAGAACATCAAGATCATCACCACGCCGTCGTGCTAACGGAACTCATCCCCGAAATTTTGCTGGATCGGAGTCCGGGGATGGTCATCGAGCTGAACGTGTGCAAAAACTCGGAGGTGTCGTAGTTTCGGTGCTTGACCGGTCGGGCCGTGAAGACGTACGACTACATCAACCGCATTGTTATAACGCTTCCGCTTCCAGTCTACAAGGGTCGTAGACAACACTCTCCCCTCTCATTGTTGTGCATCACCATGATCTTGCGTGTGCGTAGGAATTTTTTTGAAATTACTATGTTACCCAACAGGTGACAACACTTATAGCTTGGGAGCTATTGTGGCTCGTCACCTCCATCTTAATAAATCCCAAGGTGAAATACATGGTGGGATTTTTGCTACTCGTTTGGCGGCTCATTTCGAGGTTGCGATACGCCCTCATGATTACCCTCTTACCAAGGTTTACCTAGATCGTGCAGCCATGGAACACCATCACGTTCTTGCACATGATTGCCCTAATATTGCCATTCCTTATAACCTGCTCTTTAACATTAAAACTCATGATATTATTCCATTTCCTGCACCTTCTTTGTTTGATTCTGCTGCTAGGGGCAGATACCGGATTGTGCCTGCAGACATCATCGCATATTGGAACGCTCAGGCTACTGCGGAGGCAGCACAGGAGGAGCCTCCATAGTGCGATGAGTGGATGCCCGCTCCTCATGATCCCTACTACTATCTAGGCTAATGATCTACTACCTAGTTAGGCCAAAAGCCTAAGCTTGGGGGAGTACGTGTTTCTCACCAACATTAAATTCATGTCTACATATTATTCTATTTGTCGGTGTTCACACTTTTTCATTATATCGTCCATGCTTAGATTTATTTTCTTGCTTTCTTCTTGTGTGTTTGAAAAACTTTAGAGCAAAACAAAAAAAGTAGTTGTAGCTAGTTTACTTTCTATGCATGCTTAGTAGTAATATTAAAAAGAGAAAACCCAAAAAGACTTCCTTGTTCTTCTTTTGCTTATTGGGAGCTTTCCCGTGTAAATAGTTTTTCTCATTTTTGCTTTTCCCTTATTTGCTTGCCAAAGAAAATCAAAAACTCCAAAAATATTTCAGTGTGTTTCTCTGAATTTCTTTTCTTTTATTCGATTTGTACCAAGGAGAAGACCATGATGAAAATTTTGAGTGGCTCTCATATGAATAATTATTGAACGAATAAAGAGCCCATTTTACCGTGTCTTCTCCTGTTGAATAAAATGTTTGCAGATTCCAGCTTAGTCCATGGCACTCTTGCACTATTATTATTTTTCTATCAATCGGTCGTGCAAGTGAAAGGCAATAATGACGACATCCGATGAACTGGCCGTGGCAAAGAGAAACTAGTATGAACTCGACTTGTTATGTTTGTGTAAATATGTTTAACCTAGTATCCATGCTTCAGCCCATTATGATTAAACATGTTTGCAACGACAATTATAGATTATAGTTTCTCATGCCATGCATAAGTAGCTGGGAGTTAATAATGATTTATCTTGGATATCAACATAGCATTAAAATGATTGTGATGTAGTATGATGATATGGTATCCTCGTCTGAATGTTCAAGTGGCTTGACTTGGTACATGTTAATGCATGTAGTTGAATCAAAACCAACATAGCCTCTATAATGTTTATGTTCATGGTGTTCATTTCTTACCCATGCTAGTGTCCAATATTAATTACGCATAATGCATGGTTATGATCGTTGTTTCTCTCTAGCTGGCCACCTCTCAATCTAAATTGCTAGCCTTCGCCTGTAAAAAGTGGGGATTCTGGTTGTACATCAAAACCTTGAACCCAAAGTTATTCCAGATGAGTGCACCATACCTACATATATACTGTATTACCCTGCCATCCTAAGTAAATTTGCATGTGCCACCTCTAAAACTTCTAAAAACATATCTGCTTTGTGTGCCTGGATCGTTCATGGAACGATAGGAGGTGGTTGGTATCTTCCATGCTAAGCATATTATTCTCAGGTCGACTGTTTATTCACTCGCCATCGCACGAGAAAAGGACAATAATAGGGATTCCCAGTCCCGAACTCAAAAATGCAAATAATTAAACAAAACTCCCCCAGGACTGCTGTTGGTTTGGACGGCACCCGTTGTTTCGGACAAGCCGTGGAAGGTGATTGTTGGTGGAGGGGGAGTAAACCTTTACTTCAATCGCTTGGGAACCGCCAATAGCGTGCTTAGCATGGAAGATGTTGATAACTTATGGTTGTGAAGTGAATAAGAAAGGTGCATGTCTCAAAATATCATTTATCTCTATTTTAAAAATTGAGCTCTGGCACCTCTGCAAATCACTGCTTCCCTCTGCGAAGGGACTTTCTATTTACTTTTATGTTGTGTCACCACCTTCTAAAACAAGCGCCAGAAACTGAGTAGGGCACAACAGTCATGATTTATGCATTGTGTGTAGCTAATGTTGCGTGCATCATGACTGGATCTTTTCTACCATGAATTATAATGTTTAGTCGCTGCTTGAACTTTGGAGGTGCGCTGCATTTATGTTTTGCTGTCTCAGAAAGGGCTAGAGAGATACCACTATTATCATATTATATCATGGTTGTTTTGACAACGTGTTGCTGTTTGAGATATCTTATTATTGCTTGCTAGCTGATTATGTCATTGATATGAATCATTATAATCTTTAAGAGTTATTGTCGACAAGGTTAGTTATAATGTTGGCTGAAAACATGGATGTTTTTTAAGCTTATTTATGCAAACAAGTGCAAAAGAGTTCGTAAAAGTTTTTCTTTCTCACTTTCAGTTTATGAACTAAATTGCTTGAGGACAAGCAAAGGTTTAAGCTTGGGGGAGTTGATACGTCTCCAACGTATCTACTTTTTCTCATGCTTTTCCTCTTGTTTTGGACTCTAATTTGCGTGATTTAAATGAAACTAACCCCGGACTAACGTTGTTTTCAGCAAAACTACCATGGTGTTGGTTTTGTGGAGAAATAAAAGTTCTAATTGAAGGAAACTTTGTGAGGAATTTTTATACAATCTTTAAGAATTTTGGGAGCTAAGACCTACCGGAGAGGGCAGGTGGTTGTACCCACCTAGTACCCCCCCCCTTCTCTAGGTGCGCCCAGGTGGGTTGGACCCACCTGGTGGCCCCGTTGACCTCAACCCTGACACTATAAATTCCTATTTTCAAAGAAAAAATCAGGGAGAAAGAATTGTCATGATCCATAAGATGGAGACCCCGCCAAGCCCTGTTCTTCCTCGGGAGGGCAGACCTAGAGTCCGTTTGGGGCTCCGGAGAGGGGGGTCTTCATTCTTCATCATCACCAACCCTTCTCCATCGCCAATTCCATGATGCTCCCCACCACGAGTGAGTAATTCCTTCATAGGCTCGCTGGTCGGTGAGGAGTTGGAGTAATCCAGCTAGTTTTGTGAGGGCCTGATCCCTAGTATCCACTATGTTCTTAGATTGATGTTGCTATGACTTTGCTATGCTTAATGCTTGTCACTTTGGGCCCGGGTGCCATGATTTCTGATCTGAACCGTTTATGTTATCATCATTATATCCATGTTCTAGGTCCGATCTTGCAAGTTATAGTCACCTACTACGTGTTATGATCTGACAACCCCGGAGTGACAACAACCGGGCCCACTCTCGGTGATGACCCTAGTTTGAGGAGTTCATGTATTCACTATGTGTTAATGCTTTGTTCCGGTTCTCTATTAAAAGGATGCCTTAATATCCCTTAGTTTCCAATATGGACCCCGCTGCCTCAGGAGGGTAGGACAAAAGATGTCATGCAAGTTCTTTTAATAAAGCACGTATGACTATTTACGGAATACATGCGTACCTTACATCGGTGAACTGGAGCTAGTGCTGTATCGCCCTAGGTTATAACTGTCACATGGTGAATATCATCCAACAAGTCACTGATCCAATGCCTACGAACTTTTCCATATTATTTCTTCTAAGTTACTACTGCTATCATCACTATTACACTTGCTACAAAATTACTGCTATCACTGTTACTGTTACTATTGCTGCTATCACTACTATCAAAACTACCAAACTACTTTGCTACTGATCACTTTGCTGTAGATAATTAATCTCTAGGTGTGGCTAAATTGACAACTCAGCTGCTAATACCTTTAAATATTCTTTGGCCCCCTTGTGTCGAATCTATAAATTTGGGTTGAATACTCTACCCTCGAAAACCGTTGCGATCCCCTATGCTTGTGGGTTATCAAAAACCATGTCTACTGCATGGCCATCATGCAAGTGGCTGTCGTGGCTTGCCTAGGTTTGAAGGGTACACCGGGGAGATGTGCGGAAGGATCGCGGAAAGATTCACAGGAAACTGTTCTCTCCCGGAGGGGGCTGTTGACGGGCAAGGGCAAATTGGTCATTTTCACTGTGTGAAAACATTATGTAAATGGTACCAACATGACGGTCTCGACGAGACAAAGAATTGGGCTTTGGAATCACCTCATTTCGAGTTACGGGTGAAAAGATATAGCCACACGAAGTTTAGGGACCAATCTGTAAAAAGAAGTTCTACAAATAGGCCCCTGGCTGGAAAAATAGAAAACGCATTCAGTTAAACACGTCTTCGGAGTAGAGACAATGTATTTTTGTCTGAAGAAGCAAGTGAATACGCCTTCCGACTAGGAAAACGTACTTCGGGTAGTACGTTTCCACTTACCACATCATCCGGGCCAACGGAGTCAACGCCTGAGGCTGATGGGTGGGGTCGCGCGGGCGGTGGGGCCCGCCTGGCTGGTCATCTCCTTCTTCCAGCTCTTGCCCGCGCGTGGCCGAGGCAGCAGCGGGCTCTGGCGAGGTTTGCCGGTGGCTCCGGCCACGAGTTGCCGCTCTTCGACCGCCGGTGAACTCAGGAAGGAGACCCGCATCCACCCAGGGGATCCGCGCACGCCGGGGAAGGCCGGAGCTACGGTGGCGCAGGCGTCCGCGACGGAGGCTGTTGGCCAGCTATGGCAGGCGCGCTCCTGAGCACTCCAGGGAGGAAGTGAGGGTATGGACAGGATCGCCGCGCCTAGAGGAGGTCAATGGTGGTGGTAGAATGGAGAGGGAGAGCTCGGCTTGAGCGAATTTAGGAGGAGGGTTTCGGCGACCATGGCGGCCATGGGAGGGCTAGAGGGATCCCCGAGCTTGCCGGAGTGGTTGGGCGGGGTACTGGGAGGAGGAGGAGGCTTCTGGTGAGGAGATCCGAGACCGAGGAGGGCCATTTATAGGCACGTGAGGGAGGTCATGGCCGAGTGCCGCCGCTGTGGTGAGGCTCAGCGATCACGGGAGGGCACGGGTACACTACGAGGCAGTGATGCAGAGGTCATGGAGCAGAGGGGGCCAAGGGGCACGGGGAGGAATAGGCCAGGAGCGAATAGAGCTGAAGCGGGCACAGTGCTCCCATAGGCGTGCGGCGACGACCTCCTATGATCGAGCTACAGGAGGGGGAGAGGGGGAGAGGGGGAGAGGGGTCCAGGGGGACGGAGGCAGCACGGGGGAGCTATTGGACATGGTTGGGCTCGCGAGAACGATGAGCAGAGGAGGGGCCCGAAGCAAACGACACGCAGCTCGCGTCCATGGCATGCCAAAGCGGTGGTCACCGCGTGCACTCATGCACACAGTGCCCGATGGTCGGCCAATTTATGTCGAGACAAGGGAGGTAGAGCTAGTTGCCAAGGATGAAGAAACCAAGCATAGTTGGCACTGGTGTGATAACAGGGAGCAAGAAACCAAATGCAGAGCAAGGTGTATGCTGCTTGTTGTGGCTCACAGGCTTGAAGATCAAGGCTGAGATTTGACGGGGTTTGATCACTTACTAAGGTGATTAAGATGGCAAGGTTTCAGCTCAATAGGAGGGGTTTAGCTAGTGGTCGATGTACAAACCACCAGATTGGACAGAAATACAAAATATGAAGTATCACTCACATATCAAGTTAGGTTGAGCTCAATTTTGTAGGAGATGAGTTATTTGATGATAAGAAGCTGCTGTAAAAGTTTCATGCCATTTGGAAATACCAAAATGGTACTTGCTTCACAATGCAGCCCTCTGGATAGAATTTTAAGAAAAATAGCTGAGGAAAATTGGATAGATAGATTGAGCCAAAACTTGGTGGACAGAGGTTATATGGATATCAGAATGTCCTGGTAAATGTTCAGCAAGAATGAAGCAAATATAAAATATAGTTGCTTCACAACCTGAAAATCCGACCAGAAACCAAGATTTGATGTTGAGCACACATAGAGTGAGGAAATGAGCACAAATCTTTAGGAGAGTGATGATTTAATCATATGAAAGACCTTGCAAAATTTCAACTCATTTGGATTAACCTAGCTTGTACTTCCTTCACAAAGACTTCCCTCATACGGGAACTTTGTAAATTTCCCGAGGAAGGTTCACTAGGAAACTCGAGTTGAATTTTCTCATGGGCCAATGATATGGACAGGAGAAGGTGTCCAAAAAGCTTGGGGTCAATCAAGCAAAGATAAATGACACTTCCTTCTCAAAAAGCCACTTAGGGTAGAATGAAAAAAAGGAATATTTGTGAATTATTTTTTATGATGCCCAGAAAGGGTTTTGACATAACTGTCGAAGATATAACCCAAACAATTTATGAGAATTATTTGGGAATTGTGGGGGTGACAGAAATATAGGTTGTTTCATAACCTAGGGCTAAAAGGATTATTGGGATGGGTCCAAGATGGGGAATAACATGATTTTGCGATGGATTAGATGATGGTGATACGTCTCCAACATATATAATTTTCCTAACGCTTTTCCTCTTATTTTGGACTCTAATTTGCATGATTTGAATGAAACTAACCCCGGACTGACGCAATTTTCAGCAGAACTACAATGATGTTGTTTTTGTGCAGAAAAAAAAGTTCTCGGAATGGAACAAAACTTTGTGAGAATTTTTTATTCAATAAATAAGAATTTCTGGAGCCAAGATACACCAGAGGGGGCACCTAGGTGGGCACAGCCCACCAGGGCGCGCCCCCCTCCTGGCGCGCCTAGGTGGGTTGGCCCCACATTGTGGCCCCGCAGACCCTGAAACCGATGCTATAAAATCCTATTTTCCGGAAGAAAAATAAACAGGGAGAAAGAATTATCGCAATCCACGAGATGGAGCCACCGTCAACTCATGTTCTTCATCGCGAGGCCAGATATGGAGTCCGTTTGGGGCTCCAGAGAGTGGGATCTTCGTTCTTCGTCATCACCAACCCTTCTCCATCGCCAATTTCATGATGCTCCCAACCGGGAGTGAGTAATTCCTTATTAGGCTCCCTGGTTGGTGAGGAGTTGGATGAGATTCATCATGTAACCGAGTTAGATTTGTTAGAGTCTGATCCCTAGTATCCACTATGTTCTAAGATTGATATTGCTATGACTTTGCCATGCTTAATGCTTATCACTTTGGGCTCGGGTGCCATAATTTCAGATCTGAATGTTATCACCATTATATCCATGTTCTAGATCCGATATTGCAAGCTATAGTCACCTACTACGTGTTATGATCTGGCAACCCTGGAGTGACAATAGTCGGGACCACTCCCGGTGATGACCGTAGTTTGAGGAGTTCATGTATTCACCGTGTGTGTTAATGCTTTGTTCTGGTTCTCTATTAAAAGGAGGCCTTAATATCCCTTATTTTCCAATAGGACCCCGCTGCCACGGGAGGTAGGAGAAAAGATGTCATGCAAGTTCTTTCCATAAGCACGTATGACTATTTACGGAATACATGCCTACATTATATTGATGAACTGGAGCTAGTTCCGTATCACCCAAGGTTATAACTGTGTCATGATGAATATCATCCAACAAGTCACCGATCCAATGCCTATGAATTTATCTTATATTCATCTTGCTAAGTTACTACTGCTGCTATTACTGTTGCACTTGTTACAAAACTACTGTTATGACTATTACTGCTACCATTGCTGCTGCTACTATTATCAAAACCACCATATTACTTTGCTACTGATCACGTTGCTGCAAATAATTAATCTCCAGGTGTGGTTGAATTGACAACTCAGCTTCTAATACCTTCAAATATTCTTTGGCTCCCCTTGTGTCGAATCTATAAATTTGGGTTGAATACTCTATCCTCGAAACGGTTGCGATCCCCTATACTTGTGGGTTATCAAGACCTTTTTCTGGCGCCGTTGCCGGGGAGCATAGCTATATTTGTTGAGTCACTTGGGATTATTATTATATTATCACTATGAAGAATCTGAAGGATGCTAAGACTAAGATATTTCCCTCAAAGACGAGAGGAGGTAAGGATCTGCCATCCAGTTCTGCTTTAGATTAACCTTCTGTTATGAATAAACTTGCAACACCACCACATGCTATTAATTCTGATATGTAGCAAGTTATTGATAATGCTACTTCTACTATGAATGATGCTTATGATTACTCTAGTACCTTGCTTGATAATGATGATGTGCCACTTGGTGAATTTCTTGATAAACAAATTGCTAGAGTACTACAACATGATGTTGTTGAATCTGATGATGAGCTTGAAACTGAAACTCCTAACACACCTGCTAGAACTAGTCTTCCTAGATATGAATTGCCTAAGGTACGTGAAGGTTATGTCACTACTGCAGGATGGTCCAAACTCGACACTGCGATCAGAGACCCTTCGACGAAACTGTGTGTGATGCCATAATCGCAAACGGGGGTGTAAAAAAACCATCAAAAAAGTGCAAAACGTTTGCGATGACGGATGCATCAAACATGGTTCAGATTATAGTTGCGTGTGCGATGCAGGGCATACGGTTCAGTTCAATGAACTATTTGCGATGAGGAGGAACAAAAGAAACGGGCAACCAGATGAAGGCGTGTGCGATATATAGCAGACAGTTCACTAGGATGAACTGTATGTGATTAGGCAACACAATGGAAACGGTTCAACTGAACAAGAAATGTGTGCGAAGACCAATATTAACACACACAATTGCTGCTAATAAGCCCGTGTGATTTGCTCTGTCTTCAGTAGAATAATATCTATATATATAACTGAAATAAACATCCAATTACATAAGTGACTATATAGATCATTCACACACACCTCAATAAACAATTGCGTGCACTCTAAAGTAGGAGAAACGATCGTCTAGTCATCTACTTCTTGTGACGCTCCCGCCACTGCTATGTGGCTCGATCCCTCGTCTGGGTCAGGAAGAAGACAGTTCCTCGTGTCAACGATCTGCATGTACATCTCGTAGCTTGTGTACACGTCCATGGTCGCGTACTTGACACGTTGTTCATCTAGTCTCTTATGCCACACACTGTGCCAGGCGTTCCTGTCCTTATTGCTCTCATTCTTCATCTTCATGTAGTAGGGGTCGATGATGGCCGAGGCGAGGTCAACCAGGGAGTTTAGTTTGTTTTTGTCGCTGCCCCAGACCTTGTAGTGGCGCTGGATGTTGACAAGATTCAGGGCATTTCAAGCACGAAACCTTGAGCGCTTTTAGATCGTTGGTGGTGTCCACCGCAGCGAAACTATAGTCGGAGCTGTTGATGCACCTGGAGAAACACTCGCAGGGCGTTGTGGCCAGGTGGTAGTGGTAGACGAGGACGTCATGTCGCACGCCCAACTACGCGACGGCAACCTTCTAATCGTGCCCGACACAACCCATGGTGTACTCGAGGTCGAAGCCGACCACTTGGTACTTGTCCTCAGCAAGGAACTGCTCCATAGTTTGGATGGAGATCTCCAACGAGACCGGATCGTTCATGTACACCGCCGAGAGAGCCTTCCCCCTCACGTGGGTGTCCATGAGGTGTTGCGTGGTGAACTTCTCGCCTTTGTCGTCCTCTGCCGCTGGGAGCGCCATTGGAACCACGAGGAGCGCCATTGGAACCGTTGGATGTCCTCTTTGTATGTGTCCTCGTGGGTGTGCTTATTGTGTCATGTGAGACGAGAGATGAAGGTAAATGGCCGCAGGAATAAAAGGGGGCCGGGCAGCATGGATTCTCGGCACCTCCGCATCGCAGTTTTTGCAGCGGATAACTGCATCGTCGCGCCGTGCCCGGCACAACTGCATGCACACGGACGTGCGTGATCGTGCGTCGGCCCCAAACACTGGCAGCACGCGTGGAGGGACGAGGGCAGAGAACCGAGAGGGATGCGAGAGCAGAGCGTGCACGGCGGGACGCGAGCAAAGCACGCCGCGACCGCCTGAACCGCAAGCAACCACACGCATAGAGCAGTTGAACACACAGGAAATGGTCGCCTACAAGCCGGCCGACAGTTGCGTCGCTGCGTAGAGAGCGGTCGTGTGCTACCACCTCTGTCTAGTCTATAGTCCCCTTTATATTCTATGCCATACTTTGCCCTCAAATTTAACCAACAAAATGTTAATGCATGTTATAAAAATTATATAATTGGAAACTATGTTCAAATACGAATCCAACTATATAATCTTTGGCGACATGCATTCGTATTTTATTAGTTAAATCATACTTACAAACTAGGATGGGGGTTCAGTAGGTAATTAAATCACAAATGTTTTTTTATTAACCGTATGTGTATGTGGCCTTTCGTCCTCCTCTTGCACGTCTTGTCACCCCGCTATCGCAGATGGCTTACAGCGCAAGTTTGCACAGTGCGCGGGGGTGTTCCTTTGGCCAAACGGTGGCGCCAATGAATCGTCGGTGAGCCCATTCCCGCTCAACCTCGCAGGTTCCTGCGCAAGCTTCCCGCCTGACTCGGTGAAATCCCCCAAAATCCCAATGCTTACCGGTCTGCTATAAAAACCCTCAAAGCCGGTGAGTCCTGCATCGCATTTTCCGCTCCGTTCCTGTAGTTTGTCTCTTCTGCTTCTCCCACAATCGCCAATGGCCCCGGTCCATCATTGTCGCTCAGCCACTCCGCCGTCATCAGAGGACAGCTCCAGCTAGGAGGCTACACCGCGGCGGCGGCGCGGTCCCTGGCGTAGTGTGGTGCGCGTGGCGTCTCTGTTGGGTATGCGCGGAACACCCACCACACGCTCCGCCGACGGTGCCCGTCGGCAGCTGTTGCCGCCCGCTGTTGCCGCCACACCACCGTCGAAAGCTAGGGCCATCGCCCGCTCTGCCGCCGCGGCCCGAAGGCGGGAGGTGGCCATCGCAGCTGCCACCCCACTGCCGGCCACCATGGCCATCACCCGCTCCGCCACCGCGGCCCGAAGGCGGGAGGTGGTGGTTGTGGCCGCCACCCCGTCGTCAGCCGCCGTGGCCGCCAGCCCACCATCGACCGCAGGGGTCATCACCCGATCCGCCACCTCTGCCCGATGGCGGGAGACGGAGGTGGATGCCCGCACGTGCATCAGCAACCTTGCGTGCTACACCGAGTTCCTACAGGAGGAGGAGGAGCACCTCGTTGAGCATGCAAAGAGCCTTACCGCCGCCGTGGCCGCGGCACACGCCGCCTCAGAGACGAGGAACCAAGAGATCTACATGGAGAACCACCGCTTTGAAAGGGGTTGTCTGGAACGGCAGAGGGCGTTCGAGGTGAGCGTCGCTGAAGGTGCAACAGTGGCAGGCACCGTATTGCCGTTGCCCAGCCCGTCGGTAGGCTCCTCCTCCTCCGCCTCTTACTAAGCGTGCTCGGCAGAGGAAAGGCAGCCGGAAGTAGTACAAAGCCCCTCCGCAGAAGTGGTAGTAGTATTTAGGGGCTATTTTGTTCAGTTCCTCTAACTATAGATGTGGTGGAACTGTACAAGGTACTTAAAATTAGCTAGTATATATAGTTGAACTAGCTATTTCAGTACGTGGTTGGCAACAATTGGGGAAAATTTTGGTCGGTTCAGCTGTCGAGTTGAACTATTTCTATAAATTATGAACGACTGCATAATCTATGAATGAAATCTATGCTTAATTACTAAATTTTAGTTGCAAAAATTAGATACTGCTAGTGATTTTTAGCTTCATATTTTGACAAATTGCACTGTTACAAGGTTGACAAATGGCAATGTTACTAGGTTAACAAATGTCAATCTTTCCAGTTTGACAAATGGTAACATACCCAATATGACAAATGCAAATCGCACAAAATCGTTTGTGAGTGGTTGCACATGGGTCATCCAAAAGAACCATTTGCGTTGAAGAGATGCACAAATCCTGCTCTCACTTTGCATCATGTCGTCCCGACGTCGATGGGTGGGGGGCGAGAGTATGACAGCTGGCGGCGCTGAGAGGTAGCGTTCGATGGCGGCGTCCCATGCCGCTGAGGGTGGCGCGCGCACGGAGAGGAAGGCGGGTGGCCATGGAAGTCAAAGGGCTCTCTTCCTAGTGAGCCTGCGCAGCGTACAGCTCACATGCTTCCCGGTGAGCCTGCGCATTCGAGGACAACTTGCACTCTTCTCGGTGAGCCTGCGCACCGGACTGCTCTCGCACACCTCCAATTCCGTCAAGGTCAAGCAGCTGTATGCACGGGACCTCCTACAACCATTAAAACCAAGACACATGGCATCACGTGAATGGTTAACAGAAGGCACATGGTTTGAATTATACAAACGTTTGAGATATTAAAGTGGCAGCTATTTTTTTCAAAATGCATGTGTTGGCTGTCATTATTCGAGTGCGCCTTCTCTCAAAATGGACAGAAAAATACCATAGCATGTCGGGTGCCATTCCATGATAGCATGCCAAGTTTCATGAATTTCAGACGAGTTTTGGATTTACTAGAATTTAAAAACCAAGCATCTCAATGTTTTTGCCGGCAATCAACGGTTCCCTACTGTTTGAAATTCATTCCCATTTCTTGCATGGGATGTAAACATGCACCCAAGGACACAGATTTGATTTTTCAACCAATCTATATGCACTGGAGCATGTGCATGTAGTTCAAATTTGAATTATGCCCCGAAAATTCACAAAAATTAACACAACACTCCTGTTGTTCTATGTTGACACGAGAATTTTTTTGGAAGCAATAAGAGGCAATGGATATCGTTTCATCCCCAAAGGTGGGACGTTCCCTATCGAAACCATCATGCTTGTTGTGAGAAGCTCTGGTTTGTGAGAAGCATATACCCAAACTTGCCTCAAATGGGACAAAAACTTTAACACGGCGTGTTGATGCCGCTCCATGATAGCATGCCAAGTTTCATGAATTTCAGACGAGTATTGGATTTACTATAATTTGAAAACCAGGCATCTCAATGTTTTGCCGGCAATCAATGGTGCCCTGGAGTTTGAAATTTATTCCCATTTCTTGCATGGGACCTAAGCATGCACCCAAGGACACAGATATTATTTTTCAACCAATTTAAATGCACTAGAGCATGTGCATGTAGTTCAAATTTGAATTATGCACATAAATGCATTAAAAACTTAGTTAATGAATAAAAATGTCCAAATGAACCCCGAAAGATCACAAAAATTGAAACAACATTCCTGTTGTTCTATGTTGACACGAGAAAAATTTTGGAAGCAGTAAGAGGCAATGGATATCGTTTCATCCCCAGAGGTGGGACGTTCCCTACCTGTAGCGACCCGATTCCAATTGACCGTATTCTCTGTGCTTAAGTGTCATCCCTGGATCGGTATTGCTGACACACACAGTACTCGAGGGTTTATTGCAGAGTTCAATCACACACTTATTACATCGAGTGTCTCAAACAGAGTACTTATTATAGTGATATGGCTGAAGGCCATATAAAATAGATAACTGTGGAAGCTTCGAAGATAAATGAGTCCATCAGACTCAACAGCAAAACTGAGTGCATGACAACGACCTATCGCACCTTACTCTTCGTCTGAAAAATCTGCAACATGATATGTTGCAGCCGTGTAGGTCAGCACATGGAATATGCTGGCAAGATAACACTATAGAGCAATGAACAAATAACAACTAACACTACATGCATATTTGGCTAGTGGAGGCTCTACGTTATCATTTGCATAAAGCTAATTTTTCCCTACAACAAAGGAATATATTTTATTTAACTACAAAGTTTGATGAAATAATTAAGAATTTACCCCCAACTCAATCCCAAATTAACATTAACAACCCAACAAATTCGTTAAGTAAAGTGATGAGATCAAACACTAATTCAGGAACCAGATACTCAAGATGTCCATAATCGGGGACACGGCTAACCATGATTAGTTTGTACACTCTGCAGAGGTTTGCGCACTTTTCCCCACAAGACTTGATCTGCCCCATTGCATTTCTCGCGCTGCATGATGTTTGAGAAGTGGATGACCGAGACACAGTCTTTCCGAAGAGGTCACCTTAAACGATAGATAGGTCGGTACACCTATGATTCCCCTACATCTACTAGCCCATCATGGAAAGGATTCCAACAACTTACTCAACTATGCCAGAGCCCACAATGGCTTGTGGATGCACACGGAAGTTTCTAGCATGAATAATCTTATGATCCCTTTGAGCCTGGGTGGCATTCCATAGGAGGATCACACGGCTACCCTGGGATCTCCTAGGACAACACTGGATTCCCTAGGTGCCCACAACCAATCCACCCATATGTGTATTAAAGTAGCCACCTTAAGTTTCCCTTAGTTATAAATAACTCTCACATCTTTCATGAATCTCACAAAACAATCCACGTCTACGAGCATAGCAAAGTAGTGCAATCATAAAGCGGTAATACCCGGGGTTTGAATATAATACAATAGGTTCCTACCTCATCAACTACTTCCTAGTACCCACATGTTATCGAAGTCCTACTCATGCAATTTTTGAGGGTTTAAAACAAATGCATAAAAACTGGGTAAAAGGGATATGATCAAAGTGTTACTTGCCTTGCTGACGATCGGAAAACCCTAAAGATTTGTAGTAGCAAGCCTTGCACTCCGGAAACTCTATCATGAACAAACAATAGCATACATAAGCACCCAAGCATAGGATTCAAAGGTAAAACCAAAATAAGAGATCCAAATAGAAAGTTCAAGTGAAGAGCTTCGATTTGCAAAAAGAATCAATCGAATTGGAGTTATGAAACTCAAACTATGATCAAAAGAAGTCCAAATTCCAATCTGCTTGAAAACATATTTTCAGTTTTCAAAATCATGTTCAAGTTGTTTATCTGGATAGAGGGGAACAAGACGAAGATTTTGGCGTTGGTTTCACTAGATTTGGATAAATGAGCAAAAAGTAGTGAGGGTTTAAAGATCTGGGACTAATCTGCGATGGAAATAATTATAGATAGGTCCCTGGCCAAAAATTAAACTAAAAAGAAAAATCTAACAAACGAATTCGTTCATTAACAAAACGAATCGGGTGAATGTTTAGTGAATAACATAACCTAAATGGTAAATCGATCTAATAAAATAAAACCGAACTTAAAAAACGGACGGGTTTTATCGGTTTATACTAGTTTGGGGGAGAAAACAGGCGGTGGCAGCGTGGCTACTCTGGCGAGGCAGCAGCAGCGGTGGGCAGCGTTGGCGGCGGGGGGGCTACGCGCGCGGGGAAGCGGTGGTGCGGCGCGAGCGGTGGCGCGGCGATGCGGCGGAGAGCGGCGGTGCGGCGGCTTGGGGAAGAGAGGGGGGCGGCTTATAAAGGGGTCGGGGACGGTCCGACTTGGGCAAGGGGCCAAGCGGCAGCGCGGTGTGGCGCTCCTGGACTCCTGCCAGAGTCCGTCTCGGGCACGACTCGTGGTAGGCAATGGCGGCGGCTGGGCCTTGGCCTGGTTCGGCTGGACCGGCCCAGTCGGCGGAAAACTTAACTGAATAAAATTTCGCCGCAAAGGAAAAATCCAAAAAATAAAAATACATAAATAAATCCTAAAATCCCAAAAATAATTTTCACGGTCCTCTCCTAATATTTAGGACCACGTGAACATTTTTGTGGGCTAAAATGCAAATTTTCCCTAATTTAATTGAATAAAATCTCAAATAAAATTCAAATAAAAATATATTTTTATTCAAAATTAAATTTCCATTATTTCCTCTATTTTGAAGAAGTCATATTATCTTCTCTCATTATTTTATTTATTTTGAAATAATTGGAAAAACAATTTCATTTAAAAATCACCTTGATCCAATTTACCAATTTTTTAAAATTCAAAAATGGAATTTGTGAAAACCTCCAACTCTCTCACATGGTCCTTGAGTTGCTTAAGGTCTCTAGGATCAAAGTGTCCAAAATAAACCAAATTCAAAATACTCAAAATATGGATGCATATGATGACCTAATGATTAACATCCAAATTGAAAATTGGGTTGTTACAAACCTACCCCCCTAAGATGAATCTGGCCCTCGAGATTCGGGTTGGCTAGCAAATAGGTGTAGGTGGTCTTTCCGTAGGTCTTCTTCTCGCTCCCAGGTGGCTTCTTCCTCGGTATGGTGGCTCCACTGAACTTTGCAAAAATCAATGACCTTGCTGTGTGTAACTCGACTGGCAAACTCGAGAATCTTGACGGGTTCCTCCTCGTAGGTTAGGTAACTCTCCAACTGAATTGCTTACAGGGGCACTGTATCTCTTAGAGGAATATCGGCCATCTCTCCATGGCACTTCTTCAACTGGGAAACATGAAACACATCATGAACTCCTGACAATCCTTCGGGTAACTCCAATTTGTAGGCCACTTCTCCCATACGTTACAAAACTCTATAAGGTCCTACAAATTTTGGGGCTAACTTTCCTTTGACTCCAAATCGTTTAACTCCTCGAAGTGGTGACACACGAAGATATGCAATGTCTCCAACTTCATAGGTTACCTCCTTGCATTTAGTTTCAGCATAACTCTTCTGCCTAGATTGAGCTGCATTCAGTCTATCATGAATCAACTTAACCTTCTCTTCAGACTCTTTGTTTAAATATGGTCTGAACAATTGACGGTCTCAACTTCATCCCACATCAATGGTGTCCAGCACCTCCTTCCATACAAAGCTTAGAAAGGGGCCATCTTCAAACTAGCCTTGTAACTGTTTTTATATGAGAACTCTGCATAAGGCAAATTAGCATCCCAACTAGATCCATAATCTAGTGTACAAGCTCTCAACATGTCCTCCAGAATCTAGTTGACTCTCTCGGTCTGTCCATCTGTCTATGCATGAAAAGTTGTACCGAACTCTAGCATGGTACCCAAAGTCTGGTGTAATTGATTCCAAAACTTTGAGGTAAACGGTGTTCCTCTATCTGATACGATGGTCCTCGGAACTCCGTGCAGACATACGATCCTGGTCATATATATCTTGGCCAACTTCGCGCATGTATAAGTGGTTTTCACGGGGATAAAGTGAGCCACTTTGGTCAAGAGATCTACCACTACCCAGATGGATTCATAACCTGATCGTGTCCTGGATAATCCGGTGATGAAAACCATGCCAATCTTATCCCACTTCCATTCAGGTATCGACATAGTCTGAAGTAATCATGCTGGCTTCTGGTGTTCTGCCTTAACTCTTTGACATACGTCACATACTGCTACATGCTCGGCAATATCCTTCTTTATACCTGTCCACCAGAGGCGTTCCTTCAAATCCAAATACATCTTTGTGTTTCCTGGGTGAATCGAGTATTGCAAGTCATGAGCCTCCTGAAGTATTAACTTCCTGATTCCCGGGTCATCGGGCACATAAATATGGTCCTCAAACCATAAAGTTTCATGCTCATCCTCACGAAAACCTTTGGCTTTTCCTGTACTCATCTTTTCCTTTATCTCCACAATCCCACTATCAGTCTTCTGGGCTTCTCGGATCTTTCCCAACAATGTGGACTGAACTTCCAATGCTGCAACAAAACCTCTCAAAACTATCTCCAAACAAAGTACTTTGAGATCATCGGCTATCTCTTGCGGTAATCCTCAGGTCACGAGAGTATTAACATAACTCTTGCGGTTCAAAGCGTCTGCTACAACATTGGCCTTTCCCAGATGATAATGCAACTTCATATCATAATCCTTTATGAGCTCGAACTATCTCCTCTGCCTGAGATTCAACTCCTTCTGCGTGAAGATGTACTTCAAACTCTTATGATCAGTGTATACATCACAACGGTTTCCAATAAGAAATTGTCTCCAGTTCTTGAGCGCATGCACTACGGCTGCTAACTCCAAATCATGCGTGGCATAATTCAACTCATGAGGTCGAAGCTGACCTGAGGCATATGAAACAACTCTTCTGTCTTGCATAAGTACACCTCCAAATCCCTGGCGAGAAGCTTCGCAATATACTTGGAAATCATTGTGTATATCCAGAAGAATTAGCACTAGGGCTATAACTAAACGTTTCTTCAACTCCTGAAAACTGGCCTCACATTCTTTGGTCCAATTGAACTTGGTGTCGTTCTTCAATAACTCCGTCATGGGCTTCACAATCTTGGAAAATTCTCAATGAATCTCTGGTAATATCCTGCGAGTCCAAGAAAACTATGTATCTCTCTAATTGAGGTGGGTGCCAACCACTCAGTGACAGACCAAATGTTGGAAGGGTCTACTGCTATACCTTCTCCTGATATAACATGTTCGAGAAATCCAACTTCCATCAACCAAAACTCACATTTGCTGAACTTGGCATATAGCTGATGTTCCCTGAGCTTCTCGAGAACTAAGCGCAAATGCTCTTTGTGTTCTTCTTCATTCTTCAAGTATACCAATATATCATCAATGAACACCACAACAAAATTATCCAAGAACTACATGAACACCTTATTCATCATACTCGTAAGTAGGCAGGGGTGTTATTCAAACCAAAAGACATGACAGTATACTCATATAGCCCGTACCTTGTGGTAAAAGTTGTCTTAGGTATATATTGTTCTCGGATCTTCAGCTGGTGGTATCCTGATCGAAGATCGATCTTGGAGAATACTTTAGCTCCCTGTAGCTGGTCAAACAAATCATTGATCATCGGTAGTTGGTATTTGTTCTTGATTGTCACCTCATTCAATGAACAATAATCCACAACCAACCTCAAATATCCATCCTTCTTCTCAACTAAGATCACTGGGGCTCCCCACGATGACGAGCTTGGTCGAATATAACCTTTCTCCAGTAACTCCTTAATCTGCTTCTTAATTTCCTCTAGATCATTTGCGGGCATCCGATATGGTCTCTTCAATATTGGTCCGGTGCCTGGTAACAGCTCTATCAAAAATTATATGTCTCGATCTGGTGGCATGCCGGGTAGTTCCTCCGGGAATATGTCGGGATAATCCTTCACAGCTGGCACTTCCTCCCGAACAACTCCTGAAAGTGAATTTACTTGAGTCCTCCTTGGCGCATGCCTAGACACATACTTGATCCTTTTTCCTTCTGGGTGGTGAGAAGAATTGACTTACTAGCACAATCGATATTTCCTTCGTACATCGATAGCCAACCCATGCCTAGTATCACATGCAATCCTTGTGACTCCAAAATTATTAGGTCTGAGGGGGAAAACATGCCTACCTATGGTCAATGGCAACTGAAAACATCCTCTGCTAGCCATATACTCCGCTCCAGGTGATCTTACTAACATAGGTGTCTTAAAGGCTACGTTGGGCAACTTAAACTTATCCACAAATCCCCTTGATATGTATGAATGCGATGCACCAGTGTCAAAAAGGATAATAGCTATAAATTACTTAATCAAAAAGTTACCAATAACTACATCGGGCTGCTCTTCAACTTCCTCCACGTTGACGTGGTTCACCTGCCCTCTGGTGAAAGGGTTGAGCTTCTTTCCAGAGTTTCCATTTCCATTACCATTCTTTACCTCAGAACAATCATTGGCGTAGTATCCAGTCTTCCCGCACTTGAAACAAGTATCATGACTCAGATCCTTGTTCGCGGGTGTTGCCGGGTTGGAACGGCTGTGATTGTTGTTTCCTCCATTCCCATTTCCATTCTTAGGGCCACTGTGGTTATGTGAACTTCCTCCATTGTGAGAATGGCCTCCATGGTTATGATGGGTATGTCCTCCGAGTTCGGGGTAAAACGAGGCTTCTGCTGAGCTCTAGAGTTGTACTTCCCCTGTCCATATTTCCATTTGCGGTTCTCTATCTGTTGTTGCTTGCCTTCAATCAGAAGAGCCCTGTCTACCAGCTCTTGATAGTTGGCGAATGTTGCCACCATCAACTGCATACTCAGCTCATCATTCAGCCCCTCCATAAACTTCTCCTACTTCGCAGCATCTGTGGCCACATCATCTGGGGCATAGCGAGCAAACTTGCTGAACTCATCTATGTACTATGCCATAGTACGATTTCCCCGGCGTAAGTTGTGAAACTCATGCTTCTTCATGCTCATAGCTCTAGCTGAGACATGTGCAGTGCGGAAGGCCTGCTAAAATTGATCCCAAGTAACATTGGCCACGGGGAAAGTGGCGGTGTAGTTCTCCCACCATGAGGTTGCGGGTCCATCCAGTTGATGTGCGGCAAAGCGCACCTTCTCAGGATCTGTGCAACCTATGGTGGTCAGCTCCCTTCCAATCTTGCAGAGCCAATCACCAGCAACAATCGGCTCGGTGCTACTAGAGAACATCGGTGGATTCAACCTTAGAAAGCAGGCTAAGTTGTCGACTGGAGGTGGTGGCGATGGATTGTTGTTGTTGTTGTTGTTGCCTTGGTTCTGGACTAGACCTGCATCAAGGCATTCTGCTGTTGGATCAATTGAGTGAGCTCCGGTGGAAAGGCGAATGCGGGGTCACGTCTCGGAGGCATCTGATAGGTTTAGAGGGGTGAGAACAGAATAGAGTGAGGTCTAAAGAGATGTTTCACTACCCATATGCACATGAAACAAACACATTCATTTCACACCACTCAATTCAAACAAGATTCATACAATCGATCTAAGCTACCGTTACAAAATCTCGTGGACTATTACTATATACATGGAAGAATTCTAATGGTAATATGGTGGTCGACTAAAACTTTTGATCAGTGGAAGACTCTGTGATATATGCTCCAGCTTCGTCTTCATAATCATCATCGCTGTCGGGGTCGGAGCCTGTGTCGTCTATTATGATGTAATCTTCTGAACGAATGTCCACTCCAGGTTCAGGATCCCCCATGAATATCCTTAGCTTCTTCTTCAGGTCTTCATTCTTCTCCAGTAGTACAACAATTTCTTCTTCATAACCATCACGCGTAGACTTGAGTTCTTCCTCCAGCTCCATGTTCTGGGTCATCACCTTCCTCATGTCTATCATGTTGGCGCACATCTGGTTCTTGTAGCGTCGAATGTGCTGGTTCAACTCATGTATGTAGGCTGCAATGGATTTATCCTTCCTGGTGTGAATCATCTCCCATTGCTCATCTCGGTGTTCACATATCTGGTAGGTGGTGTCTTTAAGATCCTTGTTTTACACCTCACCTATGCGTCCAATGGCGATGTGGGCGGCCATGCTCTTTCCTAGACTCCAGGTTGGTGCATCAAAGGAAAACTCGATGGGCTCGGTAACTGGCGCAAACGTCCATCCTGGAACACGAACTTGAATCGTCCAGCGCTCCTCTTCTGGTAAAGTGGCGGTGCAAGTTCCGGTGAAGCTTGGTAGACCGATGTTCAGGTACCTAGTGACTTCCTTCAAGTGTGGTCCAAAAGGGGTGTCGTCGTCCGGTTGAGTGAATTTGTTCCTTGGGTCCGCCATCTATAGAGTAGAAATGGAGAAGAGTTAGAAATGAGTGGAGAAGAGTATCATGTGGCTTTTTCCTAGTGGTCGCGTCCTACAGTCAGCGTGTGCTCTGATACCATCTTGTAGCGACCCGATCCCAATGGACCATAGTCTCTGTGCTTAAGTGTCATCCTTGGATAGGTATTGCTGACACACACAGTACTCGAGGATTTATTGCAAAGTTCAATCACACACTTATTACATCGAGTGTCTCAAAAAGAGTACTTATTATAGTGATATGGCTGAAGGCCATCTAAAATAGATAATTACGGAAGCTTCGAAGATAAATGAGTGCATCCAACTCCACGGCAAAACTGAGTGCATGACAACGACCTATCGCACCTTACTCTTCGTCTGAAAACTCTTCAACATGATACGTTGTAGCCGTGTAGGTCAGCACATGGAATATGCTGGCAAGATAACACTATAGAGCAATGAACAAATAACAGCTAACACTACATGCATATTTGGCTGGTGGAGGCTCTACGTTATCATTTGCATAAAGCTAATTTTTCCCTACAACAAAGGAATATATTTTATTTAACTACAAAGTTTGATGAAATAATTGAGAAGGTACCCCCAACTCAATCCCAAATTAACATTAACAACCCAACAAATTCATTAAGTAAAGTGATGAGATCAAACGATAATTCAAGCACCAGATACTCAAGATGTCCATAACCGGGGACACGGCTAACCATGATTAGTTTGTACACTCTGCAGAGGTTTGCGCACTTTTCCCCACAAGACTCGATCTCCTCCGTTGTATTTCTCGCACTTCATGATGTTTGACAAACGGATGACCAGGACACAGTCTTTCCGAAGAGGTCACCTTAACCGACAGATAGGCCAGTACACCTACAATTCCCCTACATCTACTAGCCCATCATGGAAAGGATTCCCACAACTTACTCAACTATGCCAGAGCCCATAATGGCTTGGGGCTGCACACAGAAGTTTCTAGCATGAATAATCTTATGATCCCTTTGAGCCTGGGTTGCATTCCATAGGAGGATCTCACGGGTACGCCGGGATCTGATAGTGTAACGCCCTCGATGCGGCTATATCTCCCACATGTCGAAGCACGACTTAGAGGCATAACCGCATTGAAATCCATGTCGCAAGTGAGGTAATCCTCACACAACCCATGTAATACACAAGGGAAAGAGATACATAGTTGGCTTACAATCGCCACTTCACACAATACATGAATAAAACATTACATCATCTAGATACACACAAGGTCCGACTACGAAACCCAAAATAAAAGAAGACTACCCCAAATGCTACACAGATCCCCGATCGTCCCAACTGGGCTCCACTACTGATCGACTGAAACGAAACAACACAACGGACAAGATCTTCATCGAGCTCCTCCTTGAAATTGGTTGCGTCATCTGCATGGTTCAACGGCACCTGCAAGCTGGTTTTGGAAGTATCTGTGAGTCACGGGGACTCAGCAATCTCACACCCTCGCGATCAAGACTATTTAAGCTTATAGGAAGGGTAAAAGTATGAGGTGGAGCTGCAGCAAGCGACTAGCATATATGGTGGCTAACATACGCAAGTGAGAGCGAGAAGAGAAGGCATAGCTCGGTCGAGAATCTATGATCAATAAGTGATCCTAGAACAACCTACGATCAAGCATAACTCTAACACCGTGTTTACTTCCCGGACTCCGCCGAGAAGAGACCATCATGGTTACACACACGGTTGATGCATTTTAATTAAGATAATTTTCAGGTTTTCTACAACCAGACATTAACAAATTCCCATCTGCCCATAACCATGGGCACGACTTTCAAAAGATCATATCCCTGCAGGGGTGTCCCAACTTAGCCCATCACAAGCTCTCACGGTCAACGAAGGATATTCCTTCTCCCAAGACAATCCGATCAGACTCGGCATCCTGGTTACAAGACATCCTCGACAATGGTAAAACAAGTCCCGCAAGACCGCCCGATGCGCCGACATCCCGATAGGAGCTGCACATATCTCGTTCTCAAGGCACACCAGATAAGCAATCCGTACAACTAAAACCAGCCCTCGAGTTTCCCCGAGGTTCCCCTGCAAGGGGCTCTAGTTTGGACCAACACTTAGACAAGCACTGGCCCGGGGGGTTAAAATAAGATGACCCTCGGGATGCGTGACTCCCAAGGGAAAAAGGCTAGGTGGTGAATGGTAAAACCAAGGTTGGGCCTTGCTGGAGGAGTTTTATTCAAAGCGAACTGTCAAGGGGTTCCCATTATAACCCAACTGTTTAAGGAACGCAAAATCTGGGAACATAACACCGATATGACGGAAACTCGGCCGGCAAGAGTGGAACGAAACACCAGGCATAAGGCTGAGCCTTCCACCCTTTACCAAGTATATAGATGCATTATTTAAATAAGAGATATTGTGATATCCCAACAAAATATCCATGTTCCAACAAGGAACAAACTCCAATCTTCACCTGTAACTAACATGCTATAAGAGGGGCTGAGCAAAGCGGTAACATAGCCAAACAACGGTTTGCTAGGACAAGGTGGGTTAGAGGCTTTGCTTAACAATATGGGAGGCATGATAAGCAAGTGGTAGGTATCGCAGCATAGGCATAGCAATAGAGTGAGCAACTAGCAAGCAAAGATAGAAGTGATTTCGAGGGTATGGTCATCTTGCCTGAGATCCCGCAAGGAAGAAGAACGAGTCCATGAAGAAGACAAACGGACGTAGTCAAACGGATCCTCACAAACGCGACGTTATCGGAATTAACCCGAAGAAGCAACACCGGAAAGAAGCAAACAACATAGTAAACAACCATCACATAAACATGGCATGATGCACAACCAAGTATGATGCATGTCCGGTTTAAATAGGCATGGCATGGCAAAGTTCACAAGCAATCCTACAAATTAAGTGGAGCTCAATATGCAACTCCGTTGCATATTGACGAAACACCACATTCAAGTTATTTAGATCGATCTCATTTATGTACCCAACAATATTAAATGTTGTTAAACATGGCAAGAGGGTGAAGCAAATGAAAACTACCTATCTAGGCAAGTTTAAATGAGGCCGGAACAACAAGCAACAAGTCCGTAAAATCCTCATATGCATATTTTAGGTTTGGTATTGTTCTGCCCTAAACCATATTTTAGAGTTATTAAACATGCTAAGAAAGTGAACCATGTTAAACTAGGTATTTTTCTACCCCATTTACATATAAAGTTTGTTAAGTTTGGAGCTACGGTTATTAAGTTATGAATTCAACCATTTTAACATGACCTATGCGCAAAAAAATGAAACAGGAAGTTTAAATATTTTAACATGGATGAAAGTTGGATATTGTGAAACTAGATAAAATTCTAAACATTTTACATGTATTGTTTGTTTAATTTGGATGCATGCATATTTGGTTATTAACAATACAAAACAGTGGCATTCCCTGTAAATATGCATGCATTGGAAAATGCTAAAATCACAGAGCAGGAAAAAAATATGTACGGGCCGGACTGCAGCGTAGTGCAGCGGCCCAGAAGAGAATGAGGCCTAAATGGCTGTGTGCAAAAGAAATGGAAAACAGGGCAGAAACTGGGTCAACTGGGATTAGAACACACGGCCTCTTGTGTGAATGCCAGCTGTGCTAGCCAACTCGACTGTGCCAGAGGTCATGAAAGAAATCAGGATGCAAAGCTACTTGAGCGGCAGAAGGTCGAGCTTTTGGAGCCAGGGCTCACGGTGGTGCTCGAGGGCGACGCAAGCGAGCAAAGAAGCGGGCATCGACGCCACAGGACAACAATGGGTGTGCGGAAACCTGTGTGGGTGTGGTTGCGCAAGCGGTTGAGCAACGACATGAGCAAGGGCTCGAGAACAAGCTCAGGTAGGAGCTCGTCTTGGCCACGGCAGTGAGGCAGTGGCAGTGTGCAGCAGGGGTGCGCAAACATGCTAGGGTGCGTGTGTAAAGAAAACCGAGGAGGCAGAGCCACCTCACCGGACTTGCCTTCTGACGTGCTCGGGAAGCAAAGGCCAACCATGTCAAGGAGCGGCCGTTGCTGCTGCTCCCTGGATGGAGCATACAGGCGATGGGTTGCAATGCGTGGGAGCATGTGAGCGAGCGGCTGCTTCTTGCCGGAGTCGTGTGCGTGCGCGCGCTCGGGCACGAGCAGGAGCTCGACTCGGGGCAGAGAGCTATGGCGAACAAGAAGCTGGGCAGGCCCTGGTGCATGCGCACGAGCTGCAGACGAGGCGCTACGGGATGGTCGTGTGCAGGAGACTGGCTCGAGCACGAGCTTGAGCTCGTCCCAGGCATGGCGGCGAGGCAAGACGCAGCAGGGCCACAGGCTCACAGTCGAGCGCGGCCGTGCGCATGTGCATGGAGGTGTGCCCGCGTAGGTGCAGCAAAGGGGCGGTGTGTGTGCAGAGGACGCGCGACGAGGAGATGCAGGGCAAGAAGGGAGTGGCACGACAAGGAAGCATGTGCGAGAGAGGATTCAGAGCAGGGGCGAAGCGCGAGGAACCACGGCGACTATTGCAAATACACAACAAAATTCAGTACTCGTTGGAGCACCGAGAACACGAAGCTGGCATGGATCTAGAGACAACTCCGCCAATCAAATCGCTAAGGAAAAGATCAGGGTTGGAGTTGGGTATACCTAGCATACCTGTGACATAAGTATGCGGCCGGGGACCCAGAATATCGACGGAGAGGAGGCAAGGAACTCCAGTGAACTTGCTGTCCATGAAGAAGACGAAGCAGGGGAAGAAGACGTAGTAGAGGAAGAGATCGCGACGCCCTTGGGCCCTTCTGGCTCCTGGCCTTGCTTGTAGTGGAAGTAGACGACGTCGGAGAGTCGAGTCGGAGCGAAGAAGACAACGAGGAGCCTCGCAACCGACGGTGGAGCATGCTCGGTGATCCTCTGCTAGTCTGCTCCTCTGTCTCTTGAGGAAGAAGAAGACATAGAGGGAAGGAAAAGGAGTGGCGGCGTCAAGAGAGGGAAGAGGAAACCCTAAGGCACGGGGCTGCTGGCTTTATAGGAGGGGGCTAGACGGCGCGACCTCGGCGTCCGTGAAGGAGCTCATGGCGCGACTGCGAGCTCTGTATCTAAAGCAGAGACGGCGAGAAAAACGGGGCAGGTGGCCGTGAACAGGGTTTGGGCCAGCTAGAAGTGTCCCAGGTGGGCTGCTGCTGCTGGTGCTGCTTCTGTCTCTTTTATATTTCTTCAAACATAAATAAAAGGGCAAAAGAACAGAGGGATTGGAGGGGGGTTGAAGCTAGGAAGGAAATTAATATGATCGACTGGAGATATGCACCATTTTATAAAATTGGTTTGGGCATTTTTAGAGGTAGAAAAATAAAAGAAGTTTGAATAAAATTCAAACTTGAGGCATTTTGAACCTAACCAAAACAACTCCCAAAAGGCTGAATCTTGACAGAGAGGTATAAGGCATGGTGCATGATTCACTGACAAAGATCGAACATTAATGGAGAAGGGAGAAATGGCACTGCATCAAGGAAGGAATAAGAAGTAATGGGGAGGTGATGATGCATGGGTCAAATGGATAGCCAAGCAACATTTCAAGCATAATGCAAGCACAACGAGATGAATACCACAATGCACATGATGAATGCAAAATGACAAGAGGCACAAATGCAATGTGACAATGGTGAGCATGTCAATGCAATATAACCAAAAGATGACCAAGATGGAAGAAACAAAATATGACAAAGGCACCATCAAGATCACAGCAACAAACAATTGGAACACCCAACCTCGATGAAATAAAAGGAAGGTAACTAGAGCATCATTCTCGGGGCGTTACAACACTCCTCCACTAACAAGAGATCTCATCCCGAGATCTTAGGAACGAGACAGGAGAAAAGAGGATGAGGTGAAATAAGAACACAAGAGAGAAGATGAAAAAGGTCAAGAGCACTCGGGTAGAAAAGAGGAACCACGATTATGACGAGAATCAAAGCTCAACAAATAAGATAGACTCTGAAACAACTGCGGTTATAAGAAGAAGGAAAAGGAATAAGAACGAATGAATATAGGCAACACTCCGGTTGGACATGGAAAGAATAGAACATGAAGTTGAGAAGATGGGACGATACTTGACGAGAGACGCCTCCGGAAGAATTGAAAGAGTGGAATGAAAAGAACGGAGAAGAAAATGACAACTTCCACCACGAATGAATCTGAAATAATCCTTAGAGGGAAGGATTGAACAGAGTTGTTGAGAAAATCAACAACAAAAGAATTGATTTGGGTGGGCTTATGTAAACATTCCAAAACTTGAGGTGATAACCGGCCACAAACGGAAATGATAGAATAGCTGAGAAGAACGATGAAATGCAAAACTCCACTTCAAAAGAATATGAAGAATTAATTGCACTTCGAGATACAAGAAGAAAAGATACTTGAGCTCCTCCAACAAGAATCTTGACGAACACTAGAAGAATGAATTAAATCCTGCTGAACCACCATGAAGAACCTCGGTAAAAAAAAGATGATGAGATAGGATTGAAAGATTAAAAGAATAAGATAAAAGCCTCACGATGATTTTAGATGGAGGTTCCGACGAGATAAGCGAGAAAACTTGGAACTCCGGAAAGAAAGATAAAACATCTCGAACCGAGAATGTGATATGATGAACCACTCCGGAAAGCAGGAAATTAGATCACTTGGATGAAATGAGAATAAGAATTACGTTACGCGTATCCTTCGCCAATTAAATTGATGACAAGCAAACGGATTTGGCATACTACTTATTTTCGTAGAAGGATTAAGATAGATATGGCGACTTCAACGATCCACCAGTAGAATTTGGAAAGCAGGAATGCATTGATATGATAAACGAAGGAAGAAGAATCTTGGAAGAACCACCGTAAGAATTTGAAATGGAAGTAGCAAAGCACAATTCACCAGAATGAATTAGAAGATGGGACAAAGATACTTGAGTGAATTTAGATCTATGAGAACGAAGAGATCACGAGCTGATTATAGAATACTTGAATGATGCACCGGTAAGATTTGGAGAATGATAACTGAAAGCTGAGAATGATGGGCTGCGGAGTATCAAACTGAGAAGACTCCTGAATAACTCCGGATGAGAGAAAAGAATTCTCACAATTGAAAACAGTTATGAGAGGATGACATCAAGCTAGCATCACGGATCTTGAAGAGAATGGAGCAAGATTGAGAGAAAAATCTTCTTCGGTCTTCAAAAATCCGAGAATGACGACGAGAAACACCACCAAGAATTGTTGAGGCACTATGGAATTAAAATTGGAAAGTTTGAACCAATGATGAAAAGAATTTGAAGGATTTTGAAGAAAGACATATGACTGATGATAACACATTCTTACGTCAAACTTTGAAAAGAAATTTATAAGCTCCGGGAAAATAAGAAGACTCAGGTAAGATCCTAGAAAAAGACATGTGGGTTAGGGCCCACACAATAGAAACATCGTTGAACGATTGCTTGAAACGAGAGAATGCACCGGTTGATTTAAAAGGCTTGAATGAGAGAACATCCTCGAAAGAGCTTGAACCAATGTAGAGTGGAAACACGAATCTTCGAGATATCTTGAGCACTCCGGAACAATTGAATAGAGAGAAATGGATGATTAAGAGGTGCACCGGCATGAGAAAGCATGGAAACAAGGAAAGGATATGATCAACAAAGCTTGAATTGAATCCACCGGAGAAGAAAAAGAATGAAGAATGATGAACTAGTAGGGCATCTTCAAGAGAACCATCGGGTAAGAAGATTGATTGAAAAGAATGAAGAGACCTCCCATCAATACAAGGATACTTGAATAAGAAATCTGAGTCCTTGCAGAAAAAGGGTGGTTGGGCAGGAAAAACAAAGGCAACTTGGAGAGGATGAAACAAACACCGTTGAGAAGAACTGATTCTTGATCTAGCGGATGTTGAAATAATCGGATCCACTTGAAGAGAAAACACGCCGGTTGAAAAGGATTGACATGACAGACTCGTTGATCGAGAAGGATTAGTATTCACATAGAGGTATGAGAGCACCGCTTAGGAAAGGTATGGAATCAACATTTGACTTCGAAGCAACTCGAATACCACAACTGAAAACAAAACAAGGATTGGCTTGCATAATAAGCTGAAACAAACATATGATAGAGATTTCGTCCGAAGTTTTTGTGGTGGGGCCTACACGGGCTCGATCGTACAGCACCATCATGTACAAGGCAGTGCACATGACATACGAAGCGTCCCCGAGTCAGCATAGCCAAGGACTCTTTAAGACACAACGAGACCACTTAAACCAACCGCGAATAGGCAGACCACTAGACGTCGAACCCCAATTTCATATCATACATTTGTCGGAAAGATATCCTAACAGCTACTTGAATTCCCACTTATAAACTCCTGAAACTTTCTAGTTATGCAATCAGGTGTTGGGAATATAGGGGAAGCATAATATCTCACCCAAAACTAGCAATCCTACATCCAGCTGTATCCATCCTTCAACACATAACCAAGAAACCTTCGGAAATCGTTTACCTCAACCTTCGAAAAGCATCCGTTATACGAGTTCTGGAAATACTCCTGAACTCCCGCCCCAGTACTGGGTGGCGTCGAGCTTATCTCACCAACAACTGCATAAAAGAGATTTTTGATGTCGGCGAAAAAAAACTCAGGTATTCCAGAACTGTAACGATAACATTGTGACGACAACACCTCGGAGCTCAACTCCTCGGGACACTGCCACAACCCCTAAATGTCAGGAGGCACCAAGAACAATGTTCTCGTCACAAAACCATCAGAACGATTCCAAGATACCCGCGTGATCCTAAATTTTTTAAGTGAAATTTGAGAAGAGAAGAGTCAAAACTCTAGGTCAGGATGCCTCACCAGAGCGACGAAGGGACTGAGGAGTAAAAAGAATCCTACTCTCCGATAAATATAGTCCTAAAAGACTCAAAACATTTTTCTAGACTCAACAACACCAGCGATTCGATCAAGGAGGGTGCTCCTAAAGTCGGGGAAGGCTCTGATTACCAACTTGTAACGCCCTCGATGCGGCTATATCTCCCACGTGTTGAAGCACGACTTAGAGGCATAACCGCATTGAAAGCAATGTCGCAAGTGAGGTAATCTTCACACAACCCATGTAATACATAAGGGAAAGAGATACATAGTTAGCTTACAATCGCCACTTCACACAATACATGAATAAAGCATTACATCATCCAGATACACACAAGGTCCGACTACGGAACCCAAAATAAAAGAAGACTATCCCAAATGCTACACAGATCCCCGATCGTCCCAAGTGGGCTCCACTACCGATCGACTGAAATGAAACAACACAACGGACAAGATCTTCATCGCGCTCCTCCTTGAGCTTGGTTGCGTCATCTGCACGGTTCAACGGCACCTGCAAGCTGGTTTTCAAAGTATCTGTGAGTCATGGGGACTCAGCAATCTCACACCCTCGCGATCAAGACTATTTAAGCTTATAGGAAGGGTAAAAGTATGAGGTGGAGCTGCAGCAAGTGACTAGCATATATGGTGGCTAACATACGCAAGTGAGAGCGAGAAGAGAAGGCAAAGCTCGGTCGAGAATCTATGATCAAGAAGTGATCCTAGAACAACCTACGATCAAGCATAACTCCAATACCATGTTTACTTCCCGGACTCCATCGAGAAGAGACCATCACGGTTACACACACGGTTGATGCATTTTAATTAAGATAATTTTCAGGTTTTCTACAACCGGACATTAACAAATTCCCATCTGCCCATAACCGCGGGCACGGCTTTCGAAAGATCATATCCCTACAGGGGTGTCCCAACTTAGCCAATCACAAGCTCTCACGGTCAACGAAGGATATTCCTTCTCCCAAGACAATCCGATCAGACTCGACATCCCGGTTACAAGACATCCTCGACAATGGTAAAACAAGTCCAGCAAGACCGCCCGATGCGCCGACATCCCGATAGGAGCTGCACATATCTCGTTCTCAGGGAACATCGGATAAGCAATCTGTACAACTAAAACCAGCCCTCGAGTTTCCCCGATAGGGGCTCTAGTTTGGACCAACACTTAGACAAGCACTGGCCCGGGGGGGTTAAAATAAGATGACCCTCGGGATGTGCGACTCCCAAGGGAAAATGGCTAGGTGGCGAATGGTAAAACCAAGGTTGGGCCTTGCTGGAGGAGTTTTATTCAAAGTGAACTGTCAAGGGGTTCCCATTACAACCCAACCATGTAAGGAACGCAAAATCCGGGAACATAACACCGATATGACGGAAACTAGGGCGGCAAGAGTGGAACAAAACACCAGGCATAAGGCCGAGCCTTCCACCCTTTACCAAGTATATAGATGCATTATTTAAATAAGAGATATTGTGATATCCCAACAAAATATCCATGTTCCAACAAGGAACAAACTCCAATCTTCACCTGCAACTAACACGCTATAAGAGGGGCTGAGCAAAGCGGCAACATAGCCAAACAACGATTCGCTAGGACAAGGTGGGTTAGAGGCTTGATAAGCAAATGGTAGGTATCGCAGCATAGGCATAGCAATAGAGCGAGCAACTAGCAAGCAAAGATAGAAGTGATTTCGAGGGTATGATCATCTTTCCTGAGATCCCGCAAGGAATAAGAACGAGTCCATAAAGAAGACAAACGGACGTAGTCAAATGGATCCTCACAAAGCGACGTTATCGGAACTAACCCGAAGAAGCAACACCGGAAAGAAGCAAACAACATAGTAAACAACCATCACATAAACATGGCATGATCCACAACCAAGTATGATGCATGTCCGGTTTAAATAGGCATGGCATGGAAAAGTGCACAAGCAATCCTACAAATTAGGTGGAGCTCAATATGCAACTCCGTTGCATATTGACGAAACATCACATTCAAGTTATTTAGTTCGATCTCGTTTATGTACCCAACAATATTAAATGTTGTTAAACATGCCAAGAGGGTGAAGCAAATGAAAACTACCTATCTAGGAAAGTTTAAATGAGGCCGGAACAACAAGCAACAAGTCTGGAAAATCCTCATATGCATATTTTAGGTTTGGTACTGTTCTGCCCTAAACCATATTTTAGAGTTATTAAACATGCGAATAAAGTGAACCATGTTAAACTAGGCATTTTTCTACCCCATTTACATCTAAAGTTTGTTAAGTTTGGAGCTACGGTTATTAAGTTATGAATTCAACCATTTTAACAAGACCTATGTGCAAAAATAATAATGCAAACAACAAGTTTAAATATTTTAACATGGATGAAAGTTGGATATTGTGAAACTAGATAAAATTCTAAACATTTTACATGTATTGTTTTTTTAATTTGGATGCATGCATATTTGGTTATTAACAATACAAAACAATGGAATTCCCTGTAAATATGCATGCATTGGAAAATGCTAAAATCACAGAGCAGAAAAAAAATATGTATGGGCCGGATTGCAGCGCAGTGCAGCGTCCCAGAAGAGAATGAGGCCTAAATGGCTATGTGCAAAATAAATGGAAAACAGGGCAGAAACTGGGTCAACTGGGATTCGAACCCACGACCTCTTGTGTGAATGCCAGCTGTGCTAGCCAACTCGACTATACTTGAGGTCATGAAAAAATGAGGACACAAAGCTACTTGAGCGGCAGAAGGTCGAGCTTTTGGAGCCATGGCTCACGGTGATGCTCGACGACGACGCAAGCAAGCAAAGCAGCGGGCATTGATGCTACAGGACAACAGTGGGCGTGCGGAAACCTGTGTGGGTGTGGTTGCGCGAGCGGTTGAGCAACGGCATGAGCAAGGGCTCGAGAACAAGCTCAGGTAGGAGCTCGTCTCGGCCACGGCAGTGTGGCAGTGGTAGTGTGCAGCAGGGGTGCGCAAACATGCTAGGGTGCGTGTGTAAAGAAAACCGAGGAGGCAGAGCCACCTCACCGGACTTGCCTTCCGACGTGCTCAGGAAGCAAAGGCCGGCCATGTCAAGGAGCTGCCGGAGGTGCTACTCCCTGGATGGAGCATACAGGTGACGGGTTGCGATGCGTGGGAGCATGTGAGCGAGCGGCTGCTTCTTGCCGGAGTCGTGTGCATGCGCGCGCTCGGGCACGAGCAGGAGCTCATCTCGGGGAAGAGAGCTACGGCGAACATGAAGCTGGGTAGGCCCTGGTGCATGCGCGCGAGCTGCAGACGACGCGCTGCAAGATGGTCGCGTGCAGGAGACTAGCTCGAGCACGAGCTTGAGCTCGTTCCGGGCATGGCGGCGAGGCAAGACGCAGCAGGGCCACGGGCTCGCAGTCGAGTGCGGCCGTGTGCATGTGCATGGAGGTGTGCCCATGAAGGTGCAACAAAGGGGCGGTGTGTGTGCAGAGGACACGTGGCGAGGAGAAGCAGGGCAAGCAGTGTCTAATTTTGGGTTCCGGCAGACCCTTGAGGTTCGAACACTGGGGTGCGCACTGAGATCTCTCCCCTGCCGATCTACGTCCAATCTCCTCGCGTGATCTAAGCTGGAAACAACGAACAACCCAAGGGACACAAGGTTTATACTGGTTCGGGCCACCATTGTGGTGTAATACCCTACTCCAGTGTGTGGTGTGGTGGATTGCCTCACGGGGTTGATGATGAACAGTACAAGGGAAGAACAGCCTCGCGAGAGATGTTCTTGAGCTGGTGTGATGAACTGCTAGGGTGAGTTCAGTCGCCTCTCTCTCTCTACTAGGGCTCTACCAGATTTCTGGATGTTTTCTAGATGTCTCTACTCTGTGGTGGCTAGCTCTATTTATAGAGGCCCTGGGCCTCTCCCCAAATAATGAGCGGGAAGGGCGCCAACAATTGGCCATTTTGAAGGGGAACATCTAGTACAAGTTATCCTGACCAAAGGTGGTCTTCGGCTGCCAAAAGTACTAGTGATGACGCCGTCTTGGGCTCCACTGTGACCTCCATCCTGCCGCTCTGCTGGTCTTGGTCTCGTTGCACCGGAATGGCAACCTTTGCCCGATGCCTTGGCCTGTGCTTGCCCCCTTTGCACCAAAGGGGAAACAAGGACACTTCGCAGGCCGGCGCCCGCCTGGTCTCGATCGTCATGGCTTGCATCACGAGCTCCTCGCGAGGTATGCCCGCCTTGATCTCTCTGCCTCCTCGCGAGCCTTCTGGATGAGGCCGCCTCTGAGGAAGCTTCCTATCATCCGCCCCGTCAGGCTTGGCCCCTCGCGAGGGTCTTGAGCTTAAGCTGATGAAGATGGGCCGCACTGGGCCCCCACTTGAGCCACGCCGCTGGCCGCAGGTAGGCAAGTCTGGGGACCCCCGTTCCCAGAACGCCGATAGTAGCCCCCGGGCCCAAGGCGCGCCCGGGCTTGGCCTAGCAGGGAAGCAAAGGGGCAAGCGCGAATCGCCGCGGGCCCTAACAGCCTGCGGCCTTGGGCGCCGCGTGGCGATTGATTGGACGTGGGTGTCTGCGCTTCCCCATGATGCCTCGGCGACCGCACGACTTGACAAGTCCCTGCATGCAGAGAAAATGGTTATGATTACCTGCGATCGTGGTGCTCAGCGGTTGGCCTCCTCCGGCTAAAAGTACGGGGCTGGGCGAGCCCCTTCAGTCCATCCCTTCCTGCTCCTCCTTCCCTTCTTCTTCCAGTTCTTGCTTCTCCTCACGCCAATGGCACCAATCCGCTGGTTCTCTGCAGAAGTGAAGGGAAAGGCCCCCCGAGAGGGTCCTGACCCACTTCCGCCGAAGAAGCGGCTGGTCCTCTGCCACCGAGAAGAGGGTGCTCGGTAGGAGGCACCGAGGCCCTGGTACAAGCGGCCGCCGCCTGGGTATCCGCTACCCTTGTACGCCCACGTCGTAGGTCCTGCGGGAGAAGGCGTCGAGCAACATCGACGGTGCCGCCGTCGACGCCGGTGAGTCACGGTGGTGCGCGTCGTTCCTCCTGGAGTCCACGCTGAACGCTCCTCTCATGAACTCATGCTCCACGCCGCCATGCCTCCAAGCTCTTGGATTCGCCTCCCTCCTTCCTTCGCCTTCGAGATGCCGCCGAGCGGGGCTCTGGAGCTCTGGCTGCAGCACGCTGATTGCAGCACCCTTGCGACCGAAGCGGAGGTCACGGTCGTCGCTCCGGGCAAGGTCTTCATGACCCGGGGCTGGGGCGAAATCGCCCGGGTCTGACGGACGGTAGGTGCCTTAGTGATTCATATTGAATACGACGGCGCCTACCTGATGTTCTTCAAGGTCTTCGATGTTGAAGGACGCCGGCTGGAGTGCTGCCCCAGGGAGAGCGGCAGGGGCAGCGAACCAGCGAGGACCTGGCCTGCCCATCGGCCCTCCAGCAGCTCCTCAGGCAGCAGCGGAGGAGCTGGGGAATTCAGTGTCTCCCCCGAGCTCCTCACGACTCTGGAGACGAGTGACGACAGCTACGAGCACCTGAGCTTGCGCGGTGCTCGGAGCAGGGCAGCTGCATCCAGCCGCCGGCGCCACTAATCTGGATGGGGTTGGCGTCGATGTTGGGCAGCCCACTGTTGATGATTGCGTTCCTTGCGGCGGTGCGGGCGATTAGCGTTCCTTAGGATTAGTACTCTTGTTCCCTGCGAGGAATCGAAGCAACACCCCGCGGGGGTATGTAAGGCGTCTGCCATGTCTTTTATGAATATTATATCCTTAATATGAATCAATGCGAGGTGCTTGTCCTTTCTCAGCTCGGCTCCCCCTTTCTATCCTCGCGATGACCTAGCGCTCTACGCTGACAGGTCTCACTCCACAGGCAGGCTTCAGCCGTTGCTGGTATGCCAGGTCGCGATGCCGTGGCCAAGGCCAGGAGGTGAGTGGCCCGAGGTCCGGTAAGAGCCCCCGAGTCGCGATGCTCGCGAGGTCCCCTTTAGCGCTCAAGCAGCCTGCGCTGGGCGAGAAAGGAAGGTAATGTCGCCATGACAGAGCCGCACTGGGCGAGGGTTTTGCGCTGCATTGGTCCAACTCTTGTAAGGGCGTGACTTATCTCTTGAGTCTGGTGTAGTTCCTCGATGAAGCGCCTGGCCCGAGCGGTGGCAGCTGAGGCACTGCTGGGTTAGGTCCTCGCGAGCTTCTTCCCACTCCCTTGCACTTTCCTTAATGCTCTACGTCCTCAGGTCCCAGCCCTCGAGCGAGCTCAGCCGCCGCTGGTATGACAGGTCGCGGTGCTGTGGGTCAAGGCCAGGGGGTGACGGCTGGAGAGCCAGTAGGATCCCATGAGTCGTGATGCTCAGGCGCCCCCCTTTTAACGTGCAAGCGGTCCGTGCCGGAGAGAGGGAGAGGCAGCTCGCGACGTCCCTAGCGTTGCTCCTGGAGTAGGTCCTGCACACCAATCATAAAGAGAAACAAGGCCTGTTGTTACAGTTGCCAGCCAACCTTTGGTCGCTCCGTGGGAGTGATTGGGTCACTGAGGGCCTGGTGAGGTGGTGCCTTGCGGGGCTGCCGCGGCCAGAGCTCGACGACCCATGCGTAGATGCCATGCCAGAGTGAGCGGCTCTATAGGTAGGCGTCAATCGAGCAGGCGATTAGGTCGTTTATGTTAAGCACGGAGGAGGAAATTCATTTTAAGTAGATGCAGGAAAAGCAAATGCCGCTGGGCCAGGCCCGAGCAGCTCGGGGATGATGCAGCCCGAGGGGTGCCCCCGACAAGGTAAGTAAAGAGCATAAGCAAAACGGATACATGCCGCAGGGATGGACCCACGCGACCAGGGAATGATGCAGCCCTGTGGGCGCTCCCAGCTAAAAATGGAACTTAGAAAGATGTCACATGGTGCCGTTGAAGATGGAGTGATGCTGAAGAAGCGGGCGATGCGCGATGAAGATGTCGACCCTCACGAGCCCCTAGGCCCAGGAGCCTCGGGAGGCTCCGGGGGCACAGGTGGGTCTCCGAAGGCCATCTCCATCTCCGCCAGGAACGCACGATGCTTGACCTCCTGAGCCTCTAGAATGCTCCTCAGCAAGCGCTGATGAGCGGCGACCGTGTTCGGCAGGCCGAAAGGCATGCGAACGCAGCTGTGAGGTGGACCCTCGCAGTGCCCCACGCGTGAAGGCCAGAGGCGCTCATGAGATGCGGCTTGGTTGAGCCCTGGCACGTCAACATAGACGCGCAGCCCACCATCCTCGCCCAGATGTGGGGCCATGGCGGGCAAGCGGCGGTTGCCGCGCATGACTCTCGACTCATGTAGCTCCTGAGTGTTGCTTGCGATGAACTCCTGAGGGTTTGGTCTTCCTTGCCTTGTGCCTTCCTGAGGGAAACGTGCCTGGAAGCACCCCTCCAAGTGGTACCCGAGCGCCTCCCTCGCGACCTTGGCAAAGTCGGTGGCTCTCCAAGAAAGAGCCCCCGAGCCCTGCCTGAGGAGGGCGCCGGGCGCGCCTTCCTATGCGAGAGAGGGTGGCACTCCCTGATTGGGCGCAGATCCTGACCCAACACTTCCAGAGGCGCCCGCCTCCTTATGGCTAGGGCCAGACGAAACCTTCTTCTTCTTGGGGGTCACCTCAGGAAGTCTTCCGTTTCTGCGGTCCGGGTCTTCGATTGATGCGGCTTGGAACGCGCGCTCAAGTGAACACACTGCGTCCCTTTATTCACAAGGTACGGTGATGACTCCACCGCTTCCTGGCATCTTGAGGACATTGTATCCATGGTGAGTCACTGCCATGAACTTGGCCAGGGCTGGGTACCCGAGGATGGCGTTGTATGGCAGACGGATGTGGGCGACGTCGAAGTCGATGAGCTCGGTGCGGTAGTTGTTGCGCTACCCGAAGGTGACTGGAAGGCGAACCTTCCCTATTGGAACAGTGGAACCATCAGTGACTCCTGAGAATGGCTTGGTTGGCTGAAGCTGATCGTACGTCACTTGGAGATTGTTGACCGTCTCGACGGACAGGACGTTGAGTCCTACTCCGCCGTCAATGAGGGTCCTGGTGACCTGCACGTTGCTGATGACTGGGGAGCAAATCACCGGGAGGACTCCGGCCGTTGCCGTGCACTTGAGCTGATCCGCTGAGCTGAATGTGATAGCCCACGCAGACCACCAGAGAGGGCACGTGGCCTCAAGCTTGGGGAGGACTGCATTCACCTTGCGAGCAAACTGCTTGAAGATGTGTTGTGAGGCTGGGGCTTGCGCGCCACCCAAGATGCAAGCGATTGCGCGCGGCTCCTGGAAGCCCCCAGCCCCCTCGTCTTGATGTTGGTCTTCATTCCTCCTTGGTGGTGGCGGCAGAGGAGGAAGGCCTGCGTTGCCATGCGAGCGATCCTCACAAGGCTGATCTCTCCAGCCTCCCTCGCGAGGCTGGTCCTGCCAGTGATCCTCGCGAGGCCGGTCACGCCACCCTTGGCGAGGGCCATGGTCTTCCCATCGCCCGCCACCTCTTCCTCCTCCTCGGCCATAGCCCCTGTCGTTGCGCTCGGGGCGTCGGCCGACACGTCCATCTCTCACGGCCCTGAGCTCTTGACATTCGTTGGTGTTGTGGGTGTGGAGGTCGTGGTACACGCAGTACCGGCTGCCCTTCGATGACTCGGGCTGATCCCTGCCTCGCTTGGTGTCTGGCTCTGCTGCAAGCACGACAACCCTCTTGCACTTCACGTCCTTGTCCTTGGGCTTTTTCTCTTCTGGGTCGGCAGCCGGGAGTTCGAGGAGTGAAAGGCGCCCTTCCTCAGCCCTGGCGCACTTGGTCGCCAAGTTGAACAACTCCAGGGATTTGCACAGGTCTTCATGGATTGCTAGCTCCTCCTTCATCTTGACATCGCGTACGCCATCGGAGAAGGCCAAGATGATGGCTTCTTCAGTCACCTTGGGGATCTTGAGGCAAGCGTTGTTGAAGCACTGGATGTACTTCTGCAGGGTTTCCCCTTGCTGCTGCTTGATGCGGCGCAGATCGCTCACGGCCGGGGGCGGGTCGCGAGTGCCCTGGAAGTTGGCGATGAAGCGAGTGTGCATCTCGTCCCAGGAGGAGATTGTGCCAGGAGCCAGGTGCGGGCCCCGTCCTTGAGCGCCATGGGAAACCAGTTCGCCATGACCCTTTCTTCTCTGTTGGCAGCTTCGATGCATAGCTCGTAGAATTGCAGGAACTCCACAGGGTCCGCCGTGCCATCGTAGTGAGGGGGCAGGTCAGGCTTGAACTTGCCCGGCCATGTGACGCCGTGTAGCTCAGGGGTGAGGGCACGGCAGCCTGCTGCGGCCACCGGTGCCTTTTGCTGGTACTGGGCTTGCTCCTGGGGATTACCGTGCGCCGCCGCTTGGAGCAGCGCGGGGTCTTGGCGTGGAGGTGCAGGGACACAATCTTGGCGCGCCGGCGCCGGGAGCGCGCAAGCGCCTTCTTGGGGACGAGGGATCTCTTGGCACTCCTTTCTCGCTGCACAGGCGCCGGGCACGGAGGGTCTCGCCCTGGGGCTGCACGCCTTGGAGCCAGGGCGCCTCCTTGGGGAGGAGGTGGTGGAGGCACCTCCTGATCCTCGCCTCCTACGCGGAATGGAGGGCGAGGCAGCGAGAGGGACGGCAAGGGGGAGCCCCCTGCGGCGCTGACGAGCTCGGTAATGCAGGCGAGCCAGTCTTCGTAGAGGTCGTCGACGGAGCGGTAGTGCAAGAGCTCTCTTGCCAGGAGCAGTGCGGCGTGCGCGTCCGCGGGGGTGCGACGGGCGTGGGACGACGAAGCGGCTGGAGTCAGCGATGGTGTGGCAGTGCGGCCTTCCCGCCATACCGAAGGATGCTGGGACGAGGCCTGCTGCTCGTTCCCCACCAGGCCATTGGCGGCGTTGGTGGCAGGTGACGGGGAACGACGAGGGCGTCTGCCAACGGGCACTATCTGGGCGACGCGGGTGGCGAGAGGAGCCCGGCGCTCGGCGCGAGCCCGACGGGCGTCAGCCATGGACACGACGGAAGATCACACGCGAACAGCGGAAGAAAGATTCTGGCGCACCCCTACCTGGCACGCCAAATGTCGGATTTCGGGTTCTGGCAGACCCTTGAGGTTCGAACACTGGGGTGCGCGCGGAGATCTCTCCCCTGCCAATCTATGTCCAATCTCCTCGCATGATCTAAGCTGGAAACAATGAACAACCCAAAGGACACAAGGTTTATACTAGTTCGGGCCACCGTTGTGGTGTAATACCCTACTCCAGTGTGTGGTGTGGTGGATTTCCCCAGGGGGCTGAGGATGAACAGTACAAGGGAAGAACAGCCTCGCGAGAGATGTTCTTGAGCTGGTGCGATGAACTGCTAGGGTGAGTTCAGTCGCCTCTCTCTCTCTCTACTAGGGCTCTACCAGATTTCTGGATGTTTTCTAGATGTCTCTACTCTATGGTGGCTAGCTCTATTTATAGAGGCCCTGGGCCTCTCCCCAAATAATGAGCGGGAAGGCGCCAACAATTGGCCATTTTGAAGGGGAACATCTAGTACAAGTTATCCTGACCAAAGGTGGTCTTCGGATGCCAAAAGTACTGATGATGACGCTGTCTTGGGCTCCACGGTGACCTCCATCCTGCCGCTCTACTAGTCTTGGTCTCGTTGCACCAGAATGGCAACCTTTGCTCGATGTCATGGCCTGTGCTTGCCCCCTTTGCACCAAAGGGAAAACAAGGACACTGCGCAGGCCGGCGCCCGCCTGGCGCCCGCATGGTCTCGATCGTCATGGCTTGCGTCACGGGCTCCTCGCGAGGTATCCCCGCCTTGATCTCTCTGCCTCCTCACGAGCCTGCCGGATGAGGCCGCCTCTGAGGAAGCTTCCTGTCGTCCGCCCCGCGAGACTTGGCACCTCACGAGGGTCTTGAGCTTGAGCTGATGAAGATGGGCAGCGCTGGGCCCCCACTTGAGCCACGCCGCAGGCCGCAGGCAGGCAAGTCTGGGGACCCCCGTTCCCAGAACGCTGACAAGTAGGGAGTGGCATGACATGGTAGTGTGTGCTAGAGAGGATTCAGAGTGGGGGCGAAGCGCGAGGAACCACGGCGACTATTGCAAATACACAACAAAATTCAGAACTCGTCGGAGCACCGAGAACACAAAGCTGGCATGGATCTAGAGACAACTCCGCCAATCAAATCACTAAGGAAAAGATCAGGGTTGGAGTTGGGTATACCTAGTATACCTGTGACATAAGTATGCAGTCGGGGACGCAGAATATCGACGGAGAGGAGGCGAGGAACTCCGGTGAATTTGCTGTCCGTGAAGAAGACGAAGCAGGGGAAGAAGATGTAGTAGAGGAAGAGATCACGACGCCCTTGGGCCCTTCTGGCTCCTAGCCTTGCTTGTAGTGGAAGTAGACGACGTAGGAGAGTCGAGTCGGAGCGAAGAACACGACAAGGAGCCTCGCAACCGACGGTGGAGCACGCTTGGTGATCCTCTGCTAGTCTGCTCCTTTGTCTCTTGAGGAAGAATAAGACATGGAGGGAAGGAAAAGGAGTGGCGGCGGCAAGATAGGGAAGAGGAAACCCTAAAGCACGGGCCTGCTGGCTTTATAGGAGGGGGCTACACGGCGCGACCTCGGCATCCGTGAAGGAGCTCACGGCGCGACTGCGAGCTCTGTATCTAAAGCAGAGACGGCAAGCAGAATGGGGCAGGTGGCCGTGAATAGGGTTTGGGCCAGCTAGAAGAGTCCCAGGTGGGCTGTAGGCTGGGCTGCTGCTGGTGGTGCTGCTTATGTCTCTTTTCTATTTCTTCAAATAGAAATAAAAGGGCAAAAGAATAGAGGGATTGGAGGGGGGTTGAAGCTAGGAAGAAAATTAATATGATCTCCTGGAGATATGCACCATTTTATAAAATTGGTTTGGGCATTTTTAGAGGTAGAAAAATAAAACAAGTTTGAATAAAATTCAAAGTTGAGGCATTTTGAACCTAACCAAAACAACTCCCAAAAGGCTGAATCTTGACAGAGAGGTATAAGGCATGGTGCATGATTCACTGACAAGAAGGAAGGAATAAGAAGTAATGGGGAGGTGATGATGCATGGGTCAAATGCATAGCCAAGCAACATTTCAAACATAATGCAAGCACAACGAGATGAATACCACAATGCACATGATGAATGCAAAACGACAAGAGGCACAAATGCAATGTGACAATGGTGAGCATGTCAATGCAATATAACCAAAAGATGACCAAGATGGAAGAAACAAAATATGATAAAGGCACCATCAAGATCATGGCAACAAACAATTGGAACACCCAACCTCGACGAAATAAAAGGAAGGTAACTAGAGCAACGGTCTCGGGGTGTTACAGCTAGGACAACACTGGATTCCCCAGATGCCCACAACCAATCCACCCAGATGTGTATTCAATTAGCCACCTTAAGTTTCCCTTAGTTATAAATAACTCTCACATCTTTCATGAATCTCACAAAACAATCCACGTCTACGAGCATAGCAAAGTAGTGCAATCATAACGCAGTAATACCCGGGGTTTGAATATAAGACAATAGGTTCCTACCTCATCAACTACTTCCCTGTACCAACATGTTATCAAAGTCCTACTCATGCAATGTTTGAGGGTTTAAAACTAATGCATAAAAACTCGGTAAAAGGGATATGATCAAAGTGTTACTTGCTTTGCTGACGATCGGAAAACTCTAGAGATTCGTAGTAGCAAGCCTCGCACTCCGGAAACACTATCGTGAACAAACAATATCATACATAAGCACTCAACCATAAGAGGCAAAGGTAAAACCAAAAGAAAAGATCCAAACAGAAAGTTCAAGTGAAGAGCTTCAATTTGCAAAAAGAATCAATCGAATCGGAGTTACGAAACTCAAACTACGATCAAAAGAAGTTCAAATTCAAATCTGCTTGAAACCAAATTTTAAATTTTCAAAATCATGTTCCAGTTGTTTATCTGGACAAATGGGAACAAGACAAATATTTTGGCGTTGGTTTCACTGGATTTGGATAAACGGGTGATGAAAATAATTACGGATAGGTCCCTGGCCAAAAATTAAACTAAAAAGAAGAATCTAACGAACGGACGTTCGTTAACAGAAACTGACGAACAAATTCATTCGTTAAGAGAACGAATCGGGTGAACGTTCACTAAATAACATAACCTAAATAATAAACCAATCTAATGAAATAAAACCGAACTTTAAAGAATGGACGGGTTTTGTCGGTTTATGTCGGTTTGGGGGAGAAAACCGGCGGCGCGGGCACCATCGCGGTGATGCGGCAGAGAGCGGCGCTGCGGCGGCTTGGGGAAGAGAGGAGGGCGGCGGCTTATAAAAGGGGTCCGGGGCGGTCCGACTTGGGCAGGGGGCAAAGCGGCGGCGCGACATGGCGCTCCCGGACTCCCGCCGGAGTCCGGCTTGGGCGCGGCTCGGGGTAGGCGGTGGCGGCGGCTGGGCCGGCCCCGTCGCGCGCGAATTTTTTTAAAATAATTTCGCTGCAAAGGAAAATTCAAAAATAAAACTAAATAAAAAAAATCCTAAAATCCAAAAATAATTTTCCCGGTCCTCTCCTAATATTTAGGACCATATGAACATTTTTCTGGACTAAAATGCAATTTTCAAAAATGCAATTTTCCCCTAATTTAACCAAATAAAATTCAAATAAAAATATATTTTTATTCAAAATTAAATTTCCATTATTTTCTTTGTTTTTAAGAAGTCATATTATCTTCTCTCATTATTTTATTAATTTTCAAATAATTGGAAACATAATTTCAAATAAAAATCACCTTGATCCAATTTAACAATTTTTGAAAATTCAAAAATGGAATTTTTATGAATACCTCAACTCTCTCACATGGTTCTTGAGATGCTTAAGGTCTCTAGGATCAAAGTTTCCAAAATAAACCAAATTCAAAATGCTCAAAATATGGATGCATATGATGACCTAATGATTAACATCGAAATTAAAAATTGGGATGTTACACTACCGAAACCATCATGCTTGTTGTGAGAAGGTCTGGTTTGTGAGAAGCATATACCCAAACCCACCCAAATGGGACAAAAAATTTACCACAGCATGTTGATGCGGCTCCATGATAGCACGCCAAGTTTCATGAATTTCAGATGAGTTTTGGATTTACTAGAATGTAAAAACCAGGCATCTCAATGTTTTGCTGGCAATCAACGGTGCCATGGTGTTTGAAATCCATTCCCATTTCTTGCATGGGACCTAAGCATGCACCCCAGGACACATATTTGATTTTTCAACCAATTTATATGCACTAGAGCATGTGCAGGTAGTTCAAATTTGAATTATGCACATAATTGCATTGAAAACTCAGTTAATGCATAAAAATGTCCAAACGAACCCTGAAAAATCACAAAAATTGACACAACACTCCTGTTGTTCTATGTTGACATGAGAAAAAATTTGGAAGCAATAAGAGGCAATGGATATCTTTTCGTCCCCAAAGGTGGGACGTTCCCTACCAAAACCATCATGCTTGTTGTGAGAAGATCTGGTTTGTGATAAGCATATACCCAAACCTGCCCAAATGGGACAAAAATGTTACCATGGCATGTTGATGCCGCTCCATGATAGCATGCTAAGTTTCATGAGTTCAGACGAGTTTTGGATTTACTATAATTTAAAAACTAGGCATCTTAATGTTTTGCCGGAAATCAATGGCGCCCTGGTGTTTGAAATTCGTTCCCATTTCTTGCATGGGACTTAAACATGCACCCAAGGACACACATTTGATTTTTCAACCAATTTATATGCACTAGAGCATGTGCATGTAGTTCAAATTTTAATTATGCACATAAATGCATTGAAAACTTAATTAATGCATAAAAATGTCCAAACGAACCTCGAAAAATCACAAAAATTGACACAACACTCCTGTTGTTCTATGTTGACACAAGAAAATTTTTGGAAGCGATAGGAGGCAATGGATATCGTTTCATCCCCAAACATGGGACGTTCCCTACCGAAACCATCATGCTTGTTGTGAGAAGCTCTGGTTTGTGAGAAGCATATACCCAAACCTGCCCCAAAAGGGAAAAAAATTACCACGGCATGTTCATGCCGCTCCATGATAGCATGCCAAGTTTTATGAATTTTAGACGAGTTTTGGATTTACTAGAATTTAAAAACCAGGTATCTCAATGTTTGCGGCTGAGCGACGGTGGCAGGGTTTTTGACATTCATTCCCGTTTCCTGCATGGGACCTAAGCAGGCAACCTAGGACACATATTTGAATTTTCAACTAATTTATATGCATTAGAGCATGTGCTTGTAGTTCAAATTTGAATTATGCACATGAATGCACAGAAAACTCAGTTAATGTATAAAAATGTCCAAGCGAACCTTGAAATATCCCAAAAATTGACACAATACTCCTGTTGCTCGATGTTGACCCTTGGAAAAAATTTGAAATCGGGAAGAGGCAACGAATATCGTTTCGTCCAGAAAGGTGAAACGTTCCCTACCGAAACCATCACACTTGTTGTGTGAGAAGCTCTGGTTTATGAGAAGCTTATACCCAAACCTGCCCCAAATGGGACAAAAATTTTACCACGGCATGTTGATGACGCTCCATGATAGCATGCCAAGTTTGATGAATTTCAGACGAATTTTTGATTTACTAGAGTTACAAAAGCAAGTACGTCGACGTTTGCCGGAGAGCTACTGTGCCGTGGTGTTCGAATTTCATCCCCATTTCTTGCATGGGAGATAAGCATAAACCCATGGACACATATATGATTTTACAACCCATGTTGGTGCACCGGAGCATGTGCATGTAGTTTAATTTTGAATTGTGCACCTGAAATGGCTAGAAAACCAATTTAATGTATAAAATGTTCAAACGAACCCTGAATAATTCCAATTCTTTTACGACACACATATAGTTGCATGTTCGCTCCAGATAAAAGGTCTAGCAATTCAAACACCATCCATTGCCGCTGTTACCCCATTATGTAATTCAAATCAAGATGAAAAATCAAGTAGATCGCACACAGTTTATTATCACCAACCATGTGAGATGCAGCACAAAATATCCTGGGGCACCGTTGGTGTATAGTACGCCTATGGCTTACGCGAGAAGGTGCATCGGCTACAGTCCACAGCTGGTGTCTCAAGCACATTAGCTCGCTCCCCAAATATCATTTCACTTTCAATCATCGCCGGTGAAAGATGGGCACGTGGACCCGTGTCGTGAGGGCAACTTCGGTGGCCCACTTTGGCGAGAGCGCAGCCATAGCCGCCATGCGCGTGCTAACAAGGTGCATGAGCGCAATCGCAATCTGCGACCGAGCGGCCATGGCAGCCTAAACGGCCGCTATTGCTTCTCAAGTGGCGGTAGCAACATTGGGCTCGGGGATAACAACTTGCAAGAGCGGCACAGCAGCTGTCTGTTCCGCCACGGCGGCCTTAGCCATGATGCAGGCTGCCCACGACCATGTCGAGGACGCCCACGCCCAGCTCCTGGCGGTCACCGCACAAATCGAACGAAGCTTCTCCGACAACGGTCGGCAACCCACGACCGAAGAGCTGGCAATCGCCGAGAGCGTTCAAGCAGCCGTCCGTTCCTCCGCTGCATACCTTGCGACGACGGAGCCCGTCCAAGCCCAGATTGCGTCCGCCCATGCCCAGCTCATGGCAGCCTTTTCCAAAGAGATGGCGGACGCAGATGGCGAGATGCTTGCCGAGTATGGTGTGATGGATGCCATGGAGCCCCTTCCCCAGGAGACCGTCGGGCGCGAGCTGGACATGGAGGCGCCGGCGAAGATCGATGAGCACCAGCCATAGTAGTACTCTTTGTTTTGTTTAATTAAGAGCGTTGGTCTTTAATTTGTTAGAGTAATGTTTAGGTCAACTAGCTCTATTTAATTGCTTAACTTGCTCGATTAAGAAGTTAGTCTCCTTTGTGTACCCAAATTATGCAATGACGTGGATGACCACTGTAACCAGGGAAATTCGAACCAAAATTTTTGACGCTCAAACTCAACACACACGGGTTAAGCTATCTGAATCGTTTGTGATGTTCACATATCATACACAGTTCTGAACAAGGGACCGTGTCTGATGACACTTTGCGGGCCAGTTTTTTCGCTGAAGCGATTCCAAATTTTCAGCTTCCGTGGACATATCTACTTCCCCGCCCCCTCACCCTTACCAAAAGCTACATTCCCCTGTTTCCGCCTTCCTTTCCAAGTTGAAACCTTCACTCCTTGCTTGCAGTGCCGCCTCCTCATCAGCGACCCTCCTTCACGTTGCTCGGCCTCATCTATCCAGGCAGGTAATCCATACCCGACCCCCATCCTCCTCCTCCTTCCACATCCCACATGCCCCGACCGCCAGTGCAAGTGCGACACCTTCCACCCAAATCACCGACCCCTCCACCAAATAAGAGCGACCCTAAGCCATGGTGCACGCAGTATAGCTAGGATCTCAAGGAGCATTTAGCAGCGGAGAAGCAAATCATGGTCGCACGCGCGGATGAGGTCGCGATGGCTGCCATTCTTGTCGATCACTAGATCTTGGAGAAGCACCTTGTCATTTTCTAGCTACGCCAGTTAAGCATTCTCAGTTTACCCATTGCGTGTGCTACTCCTGCCTTTCCTTCACAAATTCTAGTGAATTGTGCTATCTAATTTTACCATGCAATCTGTTGGTCTAGTGTATATGTTATATATGTTGTGTAGTGTGGTGCTCACTTATTAACTGTTTTGTTAATTAGTTGTTGTCTTCAGTTGACTATTTGGTTCAATTCTACAAATGTGATGTTCAATTCTTCAGGCTGCAATTTTGTATTGTCTTCCATGTGAGAAATAAATTGAATTTATCTTTACAAAATACATGAGAAACGAATACAATTACTATATTTCCAAGTTGTCAAGCATGCTTGGTTTGGTGATACATTGTGCAATGTGGTGATCTATTAACGTTTGGTTCATTTGTGTTGTGGTGTTTAGTTAACTCTTTGGTTCAATTCTGCAATGCGATATTCAATAGTTGTGGGTGCATTCTGTTATTGTATACCATGTGAGGAATAAATTGAATTTGGCTATAGTAAATACTTAACCTGATGACTAACTACCTTATATGTGTTGCATGGAAACAATGGGAAGCACTGAGGTTTAAAATCGAGGTTAGCACGTGCATGGTCTGTTGTCTAATTGCACATTATTGTGCAATTGCAGGAACCATTCTAATATTTTGGTTTTTAACAATTTGGTCTTGCACATGTAGGTCCTCCTGTTAGAGGTTTTGACCCACTATTTGACCCTTTTTGCATATGGGGAAATGAGTTGTCCATGAATATCAATCAAATCAAAAAACTCAGAAAGATGGTTAGGATAAAGAAATTAGCGACAAAAAACAACAAGATCTTTGTCTGCACAATGAAGAAGACATCAGTTCACTACAAGATGGTACTAACTATTATACCTTGCCTTTTTTATTCCTTTGCCCCATTTCCAATATAGACAAGATATTTATACACATCCTTGTTTTCAGGCCTTTCCAAAGCAGTTCACTAATGATTACCTCTCAACCCACCTCTATGGTCAAGAGGCAAGGAAGGTTTTCATACAACACCCATGGTTCAGTATTGAAGTGTTCCAGAAGAGGACGAAGGACGGATGGTTAATCATCCACATGCACTGGCCTAAAGTTGCAAAGACCTTTAACATGAATGAAGGCTCAATATTCGCCTTCCGCTTTAGTAGTTTTCCAGATGAGATGCATCAGTCTATATATCGTCTATGATGCTAATTTCGAAAGGTTCTACATGTTGCATGTGAAAGTTGGTGCTGGTGCAGTTGTGTAATGGGGTAGCTGAGTGCTGAAGCTATATCATGTTGTACTCTGATGTATTTCAATTATGAAATTATGCTTCCTTAATATGGAAATGAAGTATATTATGTGCATAATATGAATGTCAATTAGAATAATAAATTGATTATTAATAATAGGGCAATTAGCCTGCTAATGACGAATTAGCCTGCCAATTGGGTTTTGCTATTGCAAACGGTTGTTGAAAAAATACCGTTGGCGATGACCTTAGGCAACGCACACAGTTTATAGGAATAAACCATGTTGGATCATGAACAATCAGACATGACTTTCTCTTGAAAACTGTTTGAGTTAGGCCACCTTGTGCAAACATTTACCACATAAAAACTATGTGTGATGGACAGCCTTTCCCACACAGTTTCTTCTACGGACCTTGTGTGATACATTCAGAAAACGCAAATGATTTAACGGGAAAATTTTGTGTGATGTACTTGTGAATGGAAATGTTTTCCTTGGAGCGACTGTGTGGGATGTACATACGAACGGAAACATTTAGAGGGGACTGACTTTGTGGGATGTACTTGCGACCGGAAACAATTTCGTCGTATAATTGTATTCTTTTAGCTCTACTGTACGTATTTCTGTATTTGAGCGCTCGTCGGTCGCACACGACCTCATTTTACCGAGCGTGTGTGCCAGGACGGCATATCCCCGACGGTTTCTGGGTCGTGTGGGAAGGACCCCCTATCGCCCACACTCACTTGTTAATGGTTCCAAATGTTGTCGCGGAAAGGGGTTAAAAACCGTTTGTATAGGACCGACGCGTACCAGTGTATTATGAATGAGGAGACAACTAGAGATATTCTTGCTTGTAGGGATTGAGATGATCAAGAGAAATTACTATGCAAGTATAAAGAAAAATCTATGAATGCTATAATGAAATTTGATCCTAAGTTTGCTACTTCACCGATCTTTATTGATCATAAGGATTATGAATTCTCTGTCGACCCGGAGTTAATTACTTTGGTTGAAGCTGATCCTTTCCATGGTTATGAAACTGAAACTCTTGTGGCACATCTTACTAAGTTGAGTGACATAGCCACCCTTTTTACTCATGATGAGACGACTCGCTATTACTTTATTCTCAAATTATTTCCGTTCTCATTAAAGGGTGATGCCAAAGCTTGGTACAATACTCTTGCTCCTAGTTGTGTGCGTAGTCCCCAGGATATGATTTATTACTTCTTTGAAAAATATTTCCCTTCTCATAAGAAACAAGCTGCTTTACAGGAAATATTTAACTTTCTTCAAATTAAAGAAGAGTGTCTCCCACAATCTTGCGGGAGGCTTTGCCAGTTACTTAATGCTTTGCCTAATCATCCTCTTAAGAAAAATGAAATACTTGATATCTTCTATAATGGACTAACCGATGCTTCTAGGGATTTCCTAGTTAGTTGTGCTGTGTTTTAAGGAATGAACCGTTGGTCAAGCTGAAGAACTATTGAATAACATATTGAAAAATTATGATGATTGGACTCTTCCTGAACCACCACCTAAACCCACTCTGAAGAAGAGGGGTATATTATATCTCAGTCCTGAAGATATGCAAAAGGCAAAGAAATCTATGAAGGAAAAAGGTATTAAAGCTGAGGATGTCAAAAATTTACCTCCTATTGAAGAAATACATGGGCTTAATACACCACCACTACCTAAGATGGTAGAGGTAAATTCTCCAATGGAGTTCAATGATAATGACAATCCTCACAATATCCACCCTAGCCAATGTTTTATGAGTTTGAAAACTATATTAAAACAAGATCACTTCAATGCAAATGTTATGAAACAATTGAAATACAATTTTGATATGATTGCTTGCTTGAGTGACTTGTTATTTAGAATCTCAAATGATGTTAGAGGTGTTGGAAAGCATGCTTCTATGATTCAAACTCGGTTAGAACAAGTTGCTAAATCTCAAAGAGAATTGCTTGATGAAATGAATAATAATATACATGACTTTGCTGTTAGAGTTGCAACTAGAGGAGGTAAAATAACTCACAAACCACTTTATCCTAAGGGAACATGATTCACAAATGAACAACACCACTGCACCTAGTCCTTCTAAAAAGAAGAAGAAGAAGAAAAATGATATGACTTTGCATGCTTCTAGTGAACCTGAAATAGAAAAACCTCTTGATAATGATAATGAAACTTCTCTCTCTGATGTTGAAACTCGGTCTGGCAATGAACACTCACCTTCTGATAATGAAAAAGATAATGATGAGGTTCATGAAAATACTCAAACAAATAGTAAAGAACCAGACAATGATGTTGAGATAGAACCACCTGTAGATCTTGATAACCCACAACCTAAGAATAAAAGGTATGATAAAAGTGACTTTGTTGCTAGAAAACATGGTAAGGAAAGAGAACCATGGGTTTAAAAACCTATGACCTTTCCACCTAAGTCAACTAAAAAGAAAGATGATGAATAATTTGAGTGTTTTGGTGAAATGTTGAGGCTAGTCTTTTTGCGTACTCGCTTGACTGATATCTTGCAAATGCCTCCTTATGCAAAGTACATGAAAGACATCATCACCAATAAAAGAAAAATACCAGAAGCTTAAATCTCCACTATGCTTGCTAATTATACTTTTAAAGAATGAGTACCTAAAAAACTTGGAGATCCGGGAATACCAACTATACCTTGCTCTATCAAAAGAATTATGTGAAAACTGCTTTATGTGACTTAGGAGCTGGTGTTAATGTTATGCCTTTCTCTTTACATAAAAGACTTGATTTGAATAAACTCGCACCTACTGAATTATCTTTGCAAATGGCTGACAAATCAACTTCCATACCTATCGGTATCTGTGAGGATGTGCCCGTTGTTGTTGCTAATGTTACTATTTTGACTGACTTTGTTATACTTGAGATGCCCGAGGGCGACAACATGTCGATTATCCATGCTGGACCATTCTTGAATACTGCAGGGGCTGTTATTGATTGCAATAGAAGCAAGGTCACTTTTCATATCAATGATAATGAGCATACGGTGCATTTTCCGAAGAAACAATTCCACGTGAATGGTATTAATGTTATTGAAAAATCTCCGACAATCACTATTGGAAGTTTTCAAATACCTCTACCTACTGTCAAAAAGAAATATGAAATTCTTATTGTTGGGGACATTCATATCCCCATTGAGCTAACTTAGTGATTTAGGAAAGTTCTTCGGTTTCATCCTAATCGAAAGTGGTTGTTAATAAGACTTAATCAACCTTATTAATGGATCATTTTTGAGCGGTATGAAGTTGATGAATTTAGTAAGCACTACCTTTTGTCCCTACTTTTTGTTTTCTGTTTTTGTTAGTTAAATAAAATAAAATGCCATGTTTTGTCTGTTTTCTGAATTTCCCGTGCAATAAAAAATGACCCAAAAATAGAAGTTCTTAGAAAGCCCTGAATATTTAATATGATTTTTTCATGAATATTTTAGAATTTGTGGTTCAAATAATATCAAAGGGAGGTGCACGAGGTGGGAACAACCCACCTGGGTGCGCCAGGACTCCCGGGCGCGCCCTGGTGGGTTGTTGTCCCAACGTGGGCCCCCTCACTTATCCCTTCGCACCACATCATCACTTACATCCAGAAAAAAATCTCCATTGCTCTCTTTCTCTCTCTCTCTCTCTCTCTCGTGTTCTTGCTCTCAAACCCGCGGATTTCGATCTCTTTGCTCGAAGCTCCATTTCTGAAACAGTTGTGGGGGATAGTTCCTCGGTATGTGACTCCACCGTTTGTCCAATTAGTTTTTGTTTTAGTGGTTTATATTTTGAATAATTAGCTACTCTTGGTGCTATTGTAGATGAGCTTGCATGTTGAATTCTTAGAGTTCTAAGTAGTTTGAATGCTTTCCATGGCCTTTATTTATCCCTATGAGTAGTTGCTATCAATTTTGCGAAGTTTTGTTGAGAAAAATTTGTGGACTAAAAATTTCAGAATTTTTGTTCATAGGAAAAGGATGAATATCTTTAGGAAATTTTCTTCTTAGAAGAACTCCAAGGGGGTTATTGGGGAGTCTTCTGACAGTGATCTCCATCCTTGGAGATTGGCAGAAGTACGGTCGTGCGAATGGCGGCACACCCAGTTCATGGAAGAGGCTGGAATCCTTCAGGAGTTCACACAATATGCTGCTAATGCCGGCCTCACCAACTTCATCATAGCTGAATGCGAACAGTATCATCTCCTCACAAACATCTTTGTTCAAAGTTTTATTTTCCTTCCTAGGAATAATCCTCATGAGGTGCGGTTTGATTTATATGCTGAAACCCATTAGATACCACTTACTGAATTTTGTAACATATGCATGATCCTTCTGATGGGAGCTTAGCTGAGCCTAGGCCGGTAGAGTTTGTGGCCTTTTATCATTCCTTGACGGTGGGAGATGAGAGAGGGGTGTAAGCTATCACTGCCACTGGCTTGCATTTTCCTATTGTTCATTACTTTGCTATTTTCATTGAAAAATGCTTGCTTGCTAGAGAGAAGGTGGGTGCGCTTAGCTCACCAGACCTTGTTGTTTTGCGTCATGCATTAGAGGGCAACAACACTTATAGCTTGGGAGCTATTGTGGCACGTCGCCTTCACATTAATAAGTCTGAGGGTAAAATACATGATGGAATTTTCTCTACTCGTTTGGCGGCTCACTTCGAGGTTGAGATACGCCTTCATGATTACCCTCTAACCAAGGTTTACCTAGACCACACAGCCATGGATCACCACCACTTCGCTGATAACAATTCTCCTGACATCCCTATTCCATATAACCTGGTGTTTAGCATTAACACTCGTGATGTTATTCCATTGCCTGCTCTTGCTCTGTTGGATCCTGTTGCCAAGGGCGGATATAGGATTATGCATGCGGACATCATCACCTAACGATCAGGCTGCAGAGGAAGAGGAAGAGCCTCAGCAGTGGGATCAGTGGATGCCCGCTCCTCAGTACCCCAACTACTATCCAGGCTACTGATAGATTACCACGTTACGCCAAAAGTGTAAGCTTGGGGGAGTATGTGTTTCTCACCGACATTACATTCATGTTCACACGTTTCATTCCAGTTGTCGGTGTTCACACTTTTTCATTGTATCATCCATGCTTAGTTTATTTTCTTGCTTTCTTCTTGTGTGTTTGCAAAACTTTAGAAAAACAAAAAAATAGTTGTAGTTAATTTACTTTCTATGCATGCTTAGTTGTAATACTAAAAAGAAAACCCAAAAAGATTTCATTCTTCTTCTTTTGCTTGTTGGGAGCTTTCTCGTGTAAATAGTTTTTCTCGTTTTTTCTTTTCCCTTTTATTTCCTTTTTGAAGAAAACCAAAAACTCCAAAAATATTTCAGTGTGTTTCTCTGAATTTCTTTTCTTTTTATTCGAGTTGTACTGAGGAGAAGACCACGATGAAAATGTTGAGTGGCTCTCATATGAATAATTGTTAATCTAATAGAGAGTCCATTTTACCTTGTCTTCTCCTATTGAATAAAATGTTTGCAGATTCTGGCTTTGTCCACGACATTCTTGCACTGTTATTATTTTCATATCGGTCGGTCGTGCAAGTGAAAGGCAATAATGACGATATTCGATGAACTGGCCGTGGCAGAGAGAAACGGGTATGAACTCGACTTGTTATGTTTGTGTAAATATGTTTAACCTAGTATCCATGATTCAGCCCATTATGATTAAACATGTTTGCAATGACAAATAGAGATTATAGTTTCTCATGTCATGCATAAGTAGCTGGGAGTGGATAATGATTTATCTTGGATATCAACATTGCGTTAAAATTATTGTGATGTAGTATGATGATATGGTATCCTCCTCTGAATGTTCGGGTGGCTTGACTTGGCACATGTTCATGCATGTAGTTCAACCAAAACCAACATAGCCTCTATGATATTTATGTTCATGGTGTTCATATCCTACTCATGCTAGTGTCCAATGTTACTTATGCATAATGCATGTTCATGACAGTTGTTGCTCTCTAGCTGGCCGCTTCTCAACCTATTTGCTAGCCTTCGCCCGTACTAAGTGGGAATTATTCTTGTACATCAAAAACCTTGAACCCAAAGTTATTCCAGATGAGTCCACCATACCTACCTATATGCGGTATTACCCTGCCGTCCTAAGTAAATTTGCATGTGCCACCTCCAAAAACTTCTAATAAACATCATTTTTGTGTGCCTGCATCATTCATGGAATGACAAGAGCTGGTCGGTATCTTCCATTCTTAGCGGGTTATTCTCAGGTCAAGTGTTTATTCACTCACCATTGCACGAGAAAAGGGCGGTAATAGGGATGCACAGTCCCAAACTTCAAACAGAAAAAGCTTACAAATAATCAAACAAAAACTCCCAATTTAGTCAAAACCTTTACTTTATCGCTTGGGAACCTCCACTAGCGTGCTTAGGATGGAAGATATTGATAACTGATAGTCATGAGGTAAATGAGAAGGGTGCATGTCTCAAAATATCATTTACCTTAGTTTAAAAACTTGAGCTCTGGCACCTCTACAAATCACTGCTTCCCTCCACGAAGGGACTATCCATTTACTTTTATGTTGTGTCATCACCTTCTAAAACAAGCGCCAGAACCTGAGAGCACTGCTGTCATGACCTATGCATTATGTGTAGCTAATGTTGGTGCATCATGAATGGATCTTTTCTATCATGAATTACAATGTTTAGTCGCTGCTTGAACTTTGGAGGTGCTCTATATTTATGTTTTGCGTTCTCAGAAAGGGCTAGCGAGATACCCTTATTGTCATATTATATCATGGTTGTTTTGACAACGTGTTGTCATTTGAGATATTTTATTATTGCTCGCTAGCTGATTATGTTATTGATATGAGTTAATATAATTTTTAAGAGTTATTGTCAGCATGGTTAGTTATAAAGTTGCCTGAAAACCTGGTTGTTGTTTAAGCTTATTTATGCAAACAAGAGCAAAAGAGTTCATACAAGTTTTTATTTTTCACTTTCAGTTTATCAACTGAATTGCTTGAGGACAAGCAAAGGTTTAATCTTGGGGGAGTTGATACGTCTCCAACGTATCTACTTTTCCTAATGCTTTTCCTCTTGTTTTGGACTCCCATTTGCATGATTTGAATGAAACTAACCCTGGACTGACGCTATTTTCAGCAGAACTACCATGGGGTTTTTTGTGCAGAAATAAAAGTTCTCGGAATAGAACGAAACTTTGCGAGTAGTTTTTATACAATAAGTAAGAATTTTTGGAGCCAAGATCCACCATAGGGGGGCACCTGGGTGCACACAACCCACCAGGGCATGCCCCCCTCCTGGCGCGCCCACGTGGGTTGTCCCCACCTGGTGGCCCCGCAGACCCTGAAACCGATGCTATAAAATCCTATTTTTCCAGAAAAAAATCAGGGAGAAAGAATTATTTCGATCCACGAGACAGAGCCACCATCACCTCCTGTTCTTCATCGGGAGGCTAGATCTGGAGTCTGTTTGGGGCTCCGGAGAGGGGGATCTTCATTCTTCATTATCACCAACCCTTCTCCATCGCCAATTCTATGATGCTCCCCACTGGGAGTGAGTAATTCCTTCATAGGCTCACTAGTCGGTCAGGAGTTGGATGAGATTCATCATGTAATTGAGTTAATTTGTTAGGGCCTGATCCCTAGTATCGACTATGTTCTAAGATTGATGTTGCTATCACATTGCCATGCTTAATGCTTGTCACTTTGGGCCCGGGTGCCATGATTTCAGATCTGAACCGTTTATGTTATCACCATTATATCCATGTTCTAGATCTGATCTTGCAAGTTATAGTCACCTACTACGTGTTATAATCCAGCAACCTCGGTGTGACAATAGTCGGGACCACTTCCAGTGATGACCGTAGTTTGGGGAGTTCATGTATTCACCATGTGTTAATGCTTTGTTCAGGTTCTCTATTAAAAGGAGGCCTTAATATGCCTTAGTTTCCAATAGGACCCCGCTGCCACGAGAGGGTAGGACAAAAGATGTCATGCAAGTTCTTTCCATAAGCACGTACGACTATTTACGGAATACATGCCTACATTATATTGATGAACTAGAGCTAGTGCCGTATCGCCCTATGTTATAACTGTCTCATGATGAATATCATCCAACAAGTCACCGATCCAATGCCTACAAATTTATCTTATATTGATCTTGCTAAGTTACTACTTCTGCTATTACTATTGCACTTGTTATAAAACTACTGTTATCACTGTTACTGTTATCATTGCTGGTGCTACTATTATCAAAACTATCATATTACTTTGCTACTGATCACGTTGCTGCAAATAATTAATCTCCAGGTGTGGTTGAATTGACAACTCATCTACTAATACCTTCAGATATTCCTTGGCTCCCCTTGTGTCGAATCTATACATTAGGGTTGAATACTCTACCCGTGAAAACTGTTGCGATCCCCTATACTTGTGGGTTATTAGATGGCAAGCGACTTGTGAGACTTGAGAAGAGATGATCTTCCCAAGTTTCAAAACCACGAGCCACAGAAAAACAAATCCAAGCAAAATTCACAGAAAAAAAAGAAAGGGCCAAAAATTAGGGTGTGACAGAATGTCTTGGTCTCAACACATGATTAGGTGGTTCTCTCTCAGAAAATGAGTAGTGGAAGTGTAGGAACGTTCTGATGGCTCTCTCTTGAATAGAGAAGGGGTGGAGGGGTATATATACCCTCCACACAAAGTCCAACCGTTACAGACAATTGACCCAACTCAATGATACTGAATAGGAAAACTCGGTGAGACCAATTCAGTTCAAAATGTGAACGTTAGGAATCTCGGTGGGACCGACATGATCAACTCGATGGGACCGATGTGCTAGGGCTAGGACAAAACCTCATCTCGGTGTGACCGATTGCATGAACTCGGTGAGACCGATTTCAGCAATGAACAAACAGAGAGTTGGTCAGCAAATCTCGGTGTGACCGATTGCACATTTCGATGAGACCGAAATAATTGTAACAGGAAACAAGGAGATTGCAAGGCCATCTCGGTGAGACCGAGATCTGTATCGGTTGACCGAATTGTCTAGGGTTTCTGGCAGTGGCTATGTCAAAAGAACTCGGTGGCGCCGGATAGATCAAATCAGTGGGGCCGAGTTTGACTTTAGGTTTTGGACATATTTGGAAATGAGAAAGTGGCTCAGGGCTTTAGAGCATATCACTAAGCACTTCGAGCAAGTAGACCATTAAGCAACACCTCACCCCCTTTTAATAGTATTGGCTTTCCTATGGACTCAATGTGATCTTGGATCACTAAAATAGAAATGAAGAGTCTTGAGCTTTAGCCAATCTTTGTCCTTAGCATTTTGAAGGGGTTCCACATCCTCTTGTCACTGCCATGCCATTGTTGAACTCATCTAAAATATACTAGATGAAAGTATTAGTCCAACAAGAGATATGTTGACATTAATTACCAAAATCACCAAGGGAGCACTTGTGCTTTCAATCTTCCCATTTTTGGTAATTGATGACAACATACATCAAAGTTTTAAATAAAGATATGAAGAGTAACAAGTAAAGCTTTGGAAAGACATGTAACATGAATAGGCTCCCCCTACATGTATGCAATCATGTAAAGATGGAATATGAGAATATGTGAATGCATAAGCATGTCAGAGCATGCAATGAGTTACATGTATCTTGGCTATATGCATCAGAGCAAATGATGTAGATACATGAAGTGCACCTTCATGTTAATGGGTCCTTGCAAACAATATGTACATCAGCAAGAGAACATCATGCACATGAGTGTGATGCATATACTTACTTTGTGGTCTTGAGCTGGCTTTGGAAGAGGTGAACTTGAGAAAACAGGGTTAGATAACACAAGAACACTCTAAATAAGGCAAGTTCAGGAAACCACAAGAGTACCAAGACTGGGATGACATGTAATGGGTGATTACTTAGTACTCATTATGTAATGGGTGAGTACTTAGTACTTCATTTGGATAGACATGTCCCCAAGGATTAAAGATATGCAATGAATTCCAAAGATTTTCTTCCCCTAGATATTAACTATTTCTCCCCCTAAATCCAATATTTGATAATGCGAGAAGGTAGGGTAAGAGAAGATCAATGCAAGAAATGGTACAATGGTACAAACAAACCATACATTAACATGTCTTTTCCCTCTTAAAGACATGTGACTTCTCTCCTCTATTCTTAATAAGCATATGGAGAAGCTAAAATGTGATGTGCTCTTTCTCCCATGTGATAAGCTTTGATGTGCTCTCTCTCCCCCTTTGACATCAATTTCCAAGAAGAGAACTTCTGGAGCATGAGTCAAATAGGTTCGGTCCTTGAGACACACTACAAAGTAGCATGTAGTTTAAGGTGCGGGTAGAGGATAAGAATCATCGAGTGGAGCTGGATACGAAATGACACTTGCAATGGAAAAAAGTTTTCTCAGCAATGAAATCAGTAACGTGATCTGTTTTCATCGGTGACACCGAGTTGATAGTGTCATGGATAATGCATATTGGTCAGACCGGGTTAGTCCGCGTCGGTTGGACCGATGAACAATCTACAAGTAATCCCTGTACTTTGGTCTCGCCGATGGGCATGAATCAGTGAGGCCGAGTTCAATGCAGAGGAAAAATCTTGTCAACTCAGCTCACTTGGCAATTGAAATCTCAGAAGGATTTGCAAGGAATTAACTGAAGAATTTGCAATGAATTAGATGCAGAAAATAGAGAGAAAAACATACAAAAGGAAAAGAAATCTAGATGAAGTTTTTTTTTAAAAGGGGAACAAACAAGCAAGAAACACAAGAAAAACATAAAACAAAGAAACACTATAGAACTTCATCTAGAGGGGGTCGGCGACAAAGTCACCTATGTTAGAGTATATTGACTGAGGAGTCAAGTGATGACACTTCATCGTAGGTCATACTCATCGGTTAAGCTCAAAATGGAGTTACCATTTTTCGTTTAAGCACTTTGATGTATTCACATCTTGTTGAGTTGCTTTAACCCATGACTTGGGGTAAAGCTTCTCTAAGATGGAATAACAAACCTTGGGTGGTGGTGTTGATCTTGATCATGTAGTCGAACTTGTGTTGGATGCTCAAGGTTGATGTAGTTCATCAAGAGTTGGGAGCACCACTTATGGTTTGAGTTCATCTTCCTACATGGGTTAGTCTTGCAAGGAAGAGCACTTGTGTATCCAAAATGACAACCACGAAGCTTTACCAAATGAAATTCAATATATAGAAATTGTCAAAGGATATGTTGAGTGGATTCATGCTTCCTTGTATTCAACAACCATATAATAGAAACTTGGTGATGTAGAGATTGATCAAGATGTGAGTGACTTGCAATCTCATAGATTTGGGCTCATCCAAGTACCTACAAGGGTTAGATAACATGCAAGGGTACAAGTATAGATCCAAGACATATGATCATCATCATAACATAAATATCAAGGATTGGTCAAAAGGCTCATGCCTTGCATGTATCCAAATGGATTTTCTACTCCAAGTTTGAGGCATCAATAATGATCAATTCACCTCTGAAACGGCAAAATACTTTCTCATCAAGCGGTTTGGTGAATATATCCGCCAATTGCTTATCAGTTCGAACATGCTTAAGATAGATGTCTCCTTTAGAAACATGATATCAAATGAAATGATGACGAACTTAAATATGCTTAGTTCGGAAATTTTGCATGGGATTGTGAGCAATCTTAATCGCACTTTCATTATCACAAAGCAATGGAACATGTTTCACATATATCCCATAATCCTTAAGGGTCTGGGTCATCCAAAGTAATTGAGCACAACATGATTCGGCAGCAATGTATTCCGCTTCGGCGGTGGATAAGGATACCGAGTTTTGTTGGAGGACCAAGACACAAGAGATCTACCAAGAAATTGACAAGTACCCAAAGTGGACTTTCTATCAACCTTTTCACCGGCATAGTCCGAATCGTAGTAGCCAACAAGATCAAAAGAAGACCTCTTAGGATACCAAATGCCAAAATTTGGTGTACGAATTAAGTATCTCACTATCCTTTTCACAGCCTTAAGATGACATTCTTTAGGGGCCGCTTGATATCGTGCACACATTCACACACTTAGAATAATATCGGGACGGGAGGCACATAGATATAACAATGATCCAATCATAGAGCGGTAAACCTTTTGATCAACCGGTTTGCCATCCTTAGTCAAGTCAAGATGCCCACTAGTAGGCATGGGTTTTTTAATACCTTTGCTTTATTTCATGTTGAACTTCTTGAATAAGTCATTGGTATACTTTGTTTGAGAAACAAAGGTACCTTCCTTAGTTCGCTTAATTTGCTGAAAGTGCAACTATCCCTGGGTGGTTTTTGTAATTCCTAACAACATATAGCTCATTGAACTAATGCTCTTTCAAGATGATCATTTCAGAAAGTTCAATGATTGGCATGGCATGGACTAGGAACGTGGACCCCTCAAAATGCAAAGGACACATATTGGCTCAAGCTCTAGACTCTACATTTTCATTTTAGTGATCCAAGATCACATTGAGTCCATAGGAAAAGTCAATACTATTGAAAGGGGATGAGGTGTTGCTTAATGGCTTGCTTGCTTAAAATGCTTAGTGATATGCTCCAAAAGCCCTCAACCACTTTCTCATATCCACATATGTACCAAACCAAAAGTCAAACTCGGCCCCACCGATTTGATCCATCCGGTGCCACCGAGTTCACTTGACATAGCCATAGCCAGAAACCCTAATCAGTTCGGTCTCACCGATAGGGATCTCGGTCTCACCGAGATGGGATTGCAAACTCTCTGTTACTTGGTCTAACCGAGATGAGTGATCGGTCCCACCGAGTTCGCAATGCAAACTCTTTGTTTCCTTTTCGTAACATTTCGGTCTCACCAAAATGAGCGATTTGGCCCCACCGAGTTTGCCTGACCAACTCTCTGGTTGCCTATTACAGAAATCAGTCTTATCGAGTTTATGTGATCGCTATCACCGAGATTACGTTATGCCCTAACCCTAATGAAATCGGTCCCACCGAGTTGACATGTCGGTCCCACCGAAAAGCCTAATGTTCACATTTTAAACTGAATCGGTCTGACCGAGTTTCATGATTCGGTCTCACCGAGTTTGGTAAATTGTGTGTAACGGCTAGATTTTGTGTGGAGGCTATATATACCCCTCCACCCACTCTTGATTTCTGGAGAGAGCCATCGGAACGTGCCTACACTTCCAACATACATTTTCTAGGAGAGAACCACCTACTCATGTGTTGAGACCAAGATATTCCATTCCAACCACAAGAATCTTGATCTCTAGCCTTCCCCAAGTTGCTTTCTAGTCAAATCATCTTTCCACCAAATCCAAATATGTGAGAGAGTTGAGTGTTGGGGAGACTATGATTTGAAGCACAAGAGCAAGGAGTTCATCATCAACACACCATCTTTTACCTTTTGGAGAGTGGTGTCTCCTAGATTGGTTAGGTGTCATTTGGGAGCCTCCGTCAAGATTGTGGAGTTGTAACAAGGAGTTTGTACGGGCAAGGAGATCGCCTACTTCGTGAAGATCTACCCTAGTGAGGCAAGTCCTTCATTGTGGCACCCCGACTTAGAGAAACCGGAACACCCCGTGTTCCAGCCCAGAGATCGAGGAGAAGTCTCTAGAATATGACACTTCTTGGCATAGAACAAATTAGCTCTTATTACAAGAATAATAATACAAGGGTCTGATGTTACAAAGAAGCACATCAGCACGACGACACTATGCCTGCAATACTACACTTGCTCTATGCAGGCAGCGAAACAACTCATAGTAGCAGCATACTTCTAGCAGCGGAACAACGACGAAGGTGGTGAACTCCACTCCACAGGGACTCTGGCTGGGACACGACCTAGCTCGCACGAATGGAAACCACGACAAGCAATCAAGCAACCACGACATCACCTGCAATGTGGCATGACACGCCAGGTCAGTACATTGATTGTACGTGCAAGCTCACAACAACCATTAACATCAAGGCAAGACAATAACATAGCATTAACAGGTTAAATAATTAACAACTACCATGATGAAACAACTGCCAAGCATGGTATGAAACTGATACAATACTGATAAATCCCCATCTCAGATCTCCATAACCATATATATCTTGGCTAACCGGCCAAGCAATATACCATCTCGATCACCTCGTGATCAAAACCAAACGGTGATCTTTCCAGCGATCACTACCATGACCAACACTTGGTCTCAAATGGTGATATTTCCGGCGATCACTACCATGACCAACACTTGGTCTCGTACGGTGATCTTTCCGGCGATCACAACACTGACCAACACTTAGTCTCAAACGGTGATCTTTCCCGCAATCACTACCAATCTGTACTGCTCAAAATAACAACATATAAATCACCTATAAGTCATTCCGTCATGTGAGTGTTGATCGAACGGTGTGACCTAGTACGAACCCATGCCCATGACCGAGGACGCGACTATCGATAGTTTAAATACACTCTCTCCAGAGGTAGCGCACTTTACCCACACCATGGAACCCATGGCCTCGCACTCCCATTCGGGTGGACCAACAGTGTTCCGAAAAAACCGATCTAATGCCATGACACTCTCCCGGCCACTCCGACTCACTCCCCTCTAGGCTAGTCCTAGGTGGCCCCGTGTCTACCAAAGACACACAACCACCGTCCTGGCCAAAACAATAAACTGTCCCAAACAGGGACACGTGCACATAACAACGACAGCGGGCACACAAGGTTATGTTTGCTTACCGGGCCAGGGTACCGCATGCCCATAACCTTCCCTCATTAGAGGCACCGGCGAGAGGCATGACAATAGACCGCATTAGGTCCTTCCCATAAAAGGCAAATGTGGTTGCACTGGAAAAAGCCCGGTTCGGTGGCACCTGACCAACTTAATGACGGAATTTATCCCCAGAATATAATAGTAATGATTGATACTCCGATATCATCTATCTACCTATAATCCAAGTCATAGCAATATCCAACAAATAATCCAAAGCTAGATATCGTATTCCCAAAATACTTCGAGGATAGCATAATACTACTATCATGATGAGTCCAAGAATGATAAGACTACTACTCAAATATCAAGAACTAACTATCGAACTATGATCCACAGCAAGCATCATCTCGAACATCATATTCCAAAACATAATATCACCTAGCATCATGATGAAAACAACACTAGCCACTAATAATCCAAAGGCAACATGATATCCAAAGTAAGGATCCAAGATAATACCAGATACCATCATGAAAACAATCATACTAGCTACTAAGAATCCAAAGGCACATGAGATCCAAATAATCATCAAAATATAAGTCCTAGAACTCCAAGCAATATCATGGCAATATCAAGATCAAAACAATACTCCGAGAAATACCATGAACAAATCATACATAGCTAATGCAATATTTTAAACAAGTTCAAATAACTTAAACCATGTCACTGCATTGCAATCATGCTAATGGAGGGTGTGTCTTGCCTCGGGTGGAAGAAATCACCGGGAAGAAGTGTGAGAAGCTCGCGAGAAGAATCGCCGGAAAATGTGTTTCTCCCGAAGGGTCTGAATAAGGGCAGGGGCAAAATGGCCATATTCAGAATGTCAAAATATGGTGAAAATGATTCCATCGGAAGGGGCTTGACGAAATGAAGAGGTGGGCTTTGGAATCACCTCATTTGGAAAAAGTTATGAAGTGAGGAAGTTCAGGGACTAATCTGCAAAAATATCATGACAAACATGCCCCTGAGTGGATAAGGCAGAAGCAGATTTTCGGAAATACACTTTCCAGAGAGGAAATTGCATTTGCACCCGAATACGCTTACCCAAAGAGGAAGCGCACTTCACGTGATACGCTTTCTACAGATGAAAACGCACACACCCGAATACGTCTCCACTTGCCACGTCAGCATCAGTGG